>NC_050175.1:34411800-34711800 GCF_008315115.2 Sander lucioperca
TGAAAAATAGAGACTTGACTAGTTCAATTAGAAAGGACTAGGGTTGCAAAATTCCGGGACTTTTCCAAGTTGGAAACTTTCCATGGGAATTAACGGGAATAAACGGGAATTAATGGGAATAAACTGAACATTTTTAATATTGCTTGTTATAATAGTGTTAGTCTATAACAGGGAGGTTAAATGTACTTTTAAAACCATCTTGCAGCATAATCTTCGTTAAAACAACCTGATTTAACGCAACTTCAGTTGAATGTCATCCCTATATTCATCAATGACATGCACGCAGTAATCAGCATAGGCTACTACATACTTGCCAACATTTTTACATAGTTTTTAAAATATGGGAGTTTTGGGGAGGGGGGGTGTAATACATAACCCATTGCTATTAACCTATGTGTGTTAATTGAATAGACCACTTGTTCTTGATAGACTGGAAACAATAGACAGCGCTGATGGTTAGCTTAGGACGCATATAACCATAACCATAGTAAATCAAAGGCAGCATGCTAGCTACCTTCATATGTTAAGCTAAAGGTCAATAGTTTGGGCTACTACTTAGCCTACTGCATGGCTATTGAGGCCACACCCACTGCACAGATCATTTCTAGAATCCAACAGTCAACATTGGATGGGACTACATCCCATCCAAATTCCCATAATTTCCATTAATTCCCATGAAAGTTTCCAAATTGGAATGTTTCCAAAATTCCCCAGCTAAACTTTCCATGGAAAGTTTTCGGGTCCTTTGAGGGGAGTTGGAAACAGCCCCACCAGGCAGACTGTGACACTGAGCAGAAGATTCAGCAGTTTCCTGCAATGACAGTCAAAGACACTGGTCATTAATTATTGCATTGTTTGAACCCATCCTCTCAAACACTGTAACTGTGTGTGTTCACCCTCACAGTATCCCTGGCACAAGGATGACGAAAGGGATGTCATTGCACCTCTTGTGTCGAGCGGTGTGTGGTTGAGACAATCACACGTTATCACAAGTTCAAAGTCAAAAGACTGAACACGCCTGTACAAACATCTGTATGACCATTTGTTAGAGACCACTACTGCGTTGATTCTTTCTGTTTAGCCATAAACCCAGCAATTCTTCCTCAGCATTGAGGAGCTGTACTAACTCCAATGCATGCTGGGATATGCTCCCTTCCGCCTGAAAGGCTTTTACCATGCTATAACCAAAAGAACTGTTCTGTTGCTCTAATCTAAGGGGTGTTTAACAATTAACTGTTTAACCGTTAACCTACAATATTAATTTTGACCGATTAATACTACCACTTAAACAGTAAAACAATATTATTAAAACAAAAATTTAAAAAAAGTTAATAAAAAACCTTTTTGCATGATTAAAGAGAAATATACAATCCCTTTCTTAACTGCTAGTTAACTTTTTGGTGCTAACTTTGCACTAGTATGTTGCGTTTTAAGCTGCTTTTTGTTCTGCTCAGTTGGTGGCTCTCTGCTAGACAGTGCTCATAGCGCAGAGCTACGTGACATATGCCACTATATTTACAAGGACATACACAGATATGACAACCTCGCAGGTGGATGCGGTGGAGATGGGCTCAGACATGCACGCCGCTGTGGACTTTTGTTGGCAAGCGGTTCCAAGAAAGTGGCTGCATGTGTCAACGGCAAAGCACAAAACATTGTGGCTGCGCGACCGGTAGCCTACAAGTCCGCAGCTGTCTGCAGAACACCAAAAGTAAGTCCGGACCTCCCGGTAGGGGTGAACTGGGACTCGTTGCCTGCTTGTTGACGAGGGTCGGCTATTGGTCGACAAAAAGAAATCTCTAAATTTGCATCCCTAATATATAAATATAAAAATATAAAATATCTTTTTGTCAAGCTGCTACTCTTGTGTTTGAGAGGAGACTGTTTATTCTTGTTTCTTCTTAACTTTCCATCATAACAACAGGACATGCTACCATGGCAACAAACTCATTTAGCACATGCTGAGAGAGATGAGGTCTTTAGATGTCACACTGTGGCAGGCCCGCCAGCCCCTGCTAGCCTTGTTGCTGGAGCTGTCCCTCATGTTCACAGTGGTAAGTAGTCAGAGGCAAGAACATAATTTTAATGACCATATCTTAAATTTAACTGAAGCACACTTCACTCAATTGAAGAATACTGAACTATTAGCTCAGTATTAGCTCAATCAATGGAAATAATATTAATATTACAGGCACACACACACACACAACTGCCAGTCACCTCTCCCAAACTCATTCAACATCATGTCAACATACTCCTATTTCACTGGCTGCACAATAAATGGAAGCATACAGAGAAATGTGATAAACATGATACAAAGTAGCTGGCCTGGGGTAACGTGTAGCCTAGCTCATACAAAAAAATGGCAAGCTAGTGTGCAGGAAAATGGTTGTGTTGCTTGGCAACAGTCCAGTCCAGTTGCAGAACTATTTGTGTTGGTGGAGCCAAATAAATGATTAAATAAACAAAGAAATCATAATCTGTTGATTTTTACTGTAAACTAATAAACGGCGCTTGTAGAACTGTTCTATAAAAGCAACATCGCACTGGAGGTCATGCTGTTTGCGTGGCTACGACCAAATCACAGCTGTGACGATATTCACTACAACAATCCCTTTCCTGTTTACGTCTCCTTAAATGTCTGACTTTGACTATACTGACTACACTGTATGCAAGGTTGGTCACCAGAGAGGTGTTTTTTTTACATTCCTCTACTGAAGGGGGAGATGTCTGTGCACTGCATATTCAAACGTATCCTGGGCAAACTAGATTAGGTACATCACTAATAGGGCTGGGTACCGAATTCAATACTCTTTAGGCAACGACCGAATTGCCTTATAAAGTATTGAGTATTGAAAAATGCCTCGTCATTCAATACCCAATTTCAATACCTAAGGTGTAAATCTCATCAGTGTCAGTGAGCTAATAACCATGCAGCATGCTTCTACTAAGACCTAATAATGTTTGTGATTGGCTTCTAACGTTACCCGTCGTAGAGGCAGGTAGGAGAAACTCCAACATACGCACAAAGACTCACACTGTGACATAATAGGAGCTGAAAAATAAATAAAAAGATTTGTGCCGTAATGTTGTAATTTATTTTTGTTTCATAAAAATTTGTATTGAAAAAAGTATTGTTCAGGAACGGGTATCAAAGTCACGGTATTGGTATCAGTACCGACATTTTTTTTTTTAACGATACCCAGCCCTAGTCATTGATCTGTAAACTAATCGCTGTAGAAACCTGAACTAAAACCTCCAGCGCAGAGTGGACTGTCAGTACAGAGAGTGAAAACACACCGTTATTATTGTAGCTGTCGGCCACTGCCAGTTACACGCCAACAAGCTAGCAAACAACAAACAAATAAAAGATGCTAACTACACCGACCATTCTGATACGTCCGATAGTTGCCGATTTTAATGCACAACAGACTCCTCATCTGAGTCTGGGTCTGACTGACGCCGAGTTCAGACAGGTCAACCTAACGTAAACGCTAGAATGAATTCACGGAATAAGTATCAACCTTGCGCAAGCAGCGGTGGTGGGCGGGGAGAGAGATCTAGAATTTCTCAATGAGGGAGAAATAGTTGATTTGCTTCCAGCACTTTTCAGAAAACCATTTTAAACAAAATATTAAATCATACCAGAACATTTTTTATATACTTTAAAATGTGTCTGGAGGGGGACTTTAAGTTAAAAAAATAACACGTTTAGTTAAACATCTGTTAGAAAGGACGTGACTTTATTCGTGGGAATCTTCACCAGTATCTATCACAGCAGCTCTTTATTAGTCACTCTGACATTTCATGATGGATTTATATTATTTGCATGCGTGACAGAACAGACGCAAGCTGAGCACATTATCATTCACAGATCTCATGTCATCTCATACAGTCATGTCATTCATTGGAAGTGAATTAGTTTCAACGTGCTCGACTCTCGACTGTGTGAACATCGGTCATGTGAGCAACAGGTCTGTGGCACAGCCATGCCTCGACGTGTCTGGCTGGAGTGAGCACACTCTCCTTAGATGACGAGGCTGCGGCAATTCTATCACAACTCTGTCCCAACATGGGGCCGCTGTGTCGGGCTGATTTGGTCAGCGGTGTTGTCTTAATAACGTTTCTCATGTCCAAAAATGACAGCGCTCGCACACGACGACTCACAATGACTAAATGCCATACAATCAATCAGGCACAGTGTAACCACTTCAGCCGCCTGCTCAATAACAGAACTACAGTTAAAATTGTGAATTATTTACAATTTATTTAAAGTTTATTGTATGGAATGCCGTTTTATTCAATATTAAATAAATGAATAAATGAATAAATATGCCTTTGAAATACATAATGAAATAAATAAATGAGGCAATAAATACATAAATAATTAAATAAATGTAAATAGTCATATATAAATGAATCAATTAGTTAAATAAATACATTAAAAGGTTTTACTTTAAATTATTTCATGGTACTTTTATTTCATAAGTCCACGTTTATTTATTTCAAGAGACTTTTATTTTTTAAATCCACATTTATTTATTTCCGTGGACTTTTATTTCTTAATGCCACATTTATTGATTTCCCGCTCTATTTATTTCCAGTTCTTATATGCAAATCAGGGGGGCGTGGCTATCTCTCACATTCACAACAGAGCCGTGGGCAAAAAAAAAGAAAACTTGAAAAATAGCATACCTGTGTGTGCCACTGTCTAAACAACACAAAACCTCGTTGTGTAAACATCACACAACAGTGCAGGCAAGACACAGCGTACCGGCCAATGAAATACCATTCTGGAAACCTAGAGAGGTCAAAGGTCAGCCCACAGGTCAGGGCAAACACAAAGAAACAAGGATCAGTGTGACCTCAAGGTGGTGATAACTCAATTACACAGTCTTTGCTCTCTCAGCTATCAACAGTCAAACGGAAACCAGCCGTTTTTTTGTGCCGAAAAATGCACAGAAAATGTCGCGCACACAATTTTAAGAATTGCACACAGGTTATAAGTGCCTCTTTTCTATGATTTCTAAGCAGATTTATTTATTATGGGCATCAGAGACAATTAGAGCTGCAACGATTAATCGATTAGTTGTCAACTTTTAAATTAATCGCCAACTATTTTGATAATCGATTAGTCGGTTTGAGTAATTTTTTAAAAAATTCTTTGATTCCAGCTTGTTAAATGTGAATATTGTTCTAGTTTCTTCTCTCCTCTGTGACAGTAAACTGAATATCTTTGAGTTGTGGACAAAACAAGACATTTGAGGACGTCATCTTGGGCGTTTGGGAAACACTGATCCACATTTTTCACCATTTTCTGACATTTTATAGACCAAACAACTAATCGATTAATCGAGAAAATAATCAATAGATTAATCGACTATAATTGAAACGAAAATAATCGCTAGTTGCAGCCCTAGAGACAATAATATGTACGTAAGTCACACTGAATCCCATCAATATGAATGAGGAATATGAATTGAGAGAAGTACCTTAATTGCCTTCATGTTGGTAAGTGGGCCAAACAATAACTAACCTTCATGCACCTGTCCCTTTGTCCCTCCCTTCAACTTCAACTTTACAAATTACAACTCAATACTCAAGATTAGGGTCCTTAAGTCTTGAATCTAGATGGGTTCTGTGTCCTGAAATGTATGCGTTTCGGAGCCGATGACGTAAGAAATATATGATATGAAAACAAAAGGAAACCATCTTACCTCATAGGACCAGACACACTGGACCCCGGCAAACCTCCTGACACACCGGCCCACTTCCACGTCCTCATGGGTGGTGTACATCTCCTGCAGACACTCTCGGATGTGGGGCACCATCCTCTTGAGGACCTCGCGGCTCATGATAACCCCCGGGCCCCCCATGCAGAAGTTCTCCCCAGGCTCCAGGGCCAGCTTCCCCAGCTCATCCCGGGCTCCCATGCCGGTTTGGCCCAGGAAGATGGCCTCGCTACTGTTGAGGCTGCGCAGGAAGCTCTCTAGCCTGTCGCTCTTGATGTAGACATCGTCGTCGGCCCTCATGAACCACTCGTACTTGTCCAGATAATGGTCATGCATGTACTTGAGCATCATGAAGGACTTTTTCTGCGGCGGGTACGAGTCATCCACATTCCTCAGAGCCACTATGGGAATGGGTATGGAGGTGTCCGAGCCCTCGCTGGAGAAGAACTCCACGCGACCTGGAATTGTCTGTGCCCACGTCCTGTAAACACACATACAGAAATGGATGGAGTAAGATAAATGTAAGATAACTAACAAATGGGACTGTCTTTAACACGCAACAACCTTCGATAACAGGAAACATGTTATCGAAATAGTTAGAGGTGCAACTATTAATCGATTAATCGATTAGTTGTCAACTATTAAATTAATCGCCAACTATTTTGATAATCGATTCATCGTTTGAGTCATTTTTTTATTAAAAAAAATACGATTTCTCTGATTCCAGCTTGTTAAATGTGAATATCTTCTAGTTTCTTCTCTCCTTTGTGACAGTAAACTGAATGTCTTTGAGTTTTAGACAAAACAAGACATTTGAGGACGTCCTCTTAGGCTTTGGGAAACACTGATCCACATTTTTCACCATGTTTTGACATTTTTATAGATCAAACAACTAATCGATTAATCGAGAAAATAATCGACAGATTAATCGACTATGAAAATAATAGTTAGTTGCAGCCCTATAAATAGTACATTTTAATGTTATTGCTGTCAAAGTTAACGCGTTTTTTTTAATGCCTTTTGACACGCAATTAACGCACGGGCGTTCTGTGATTTGGGCCTCGGGCCGCTCCGTAGTTTGGAAAAATCAGAAAGCAATGCAGCAGTAACGTTGTGGATGGCTAGCAGAAACAAAGCTCCTTCAGCAGAAATAGATAAAGAAAAAGGGTCTTTTGAATGGCAAGTTCAGTTTCGAAGCCCTACCAGATGGTTCTCTCCACAAGACTAAAGTGATTTGCATACTGTCGGTGTGAACTGAGTTATCACCAGAGTACGCCCAGTCTCAAATACAACTTGCTGGCCAAGCATACGGCTGATGCAGAGAACCATCCTCCCCTCGCCAAAGGGCCGCAGCACTGGAGAGTTTGCAACGGACACTTATGTAAGAAGTGTAAGAAGTACAAATTCAATTCAATTTTATTTATAGTATCAAATCATAATAAGAGTTATCTCGAGACACTTTGCAGACAGACTAGGTCTAGACCACACTCTATAATTTACAAAGACCCAACAATTCCAGTAATTTCCACAAGACCAAGCACTTAGTGCGATAGTGGCGAGGAAAAACTCCCTTTTAGACAGTAAGCTTGAGTGGTGAGTAAAACTTCCTTTTAGGGAGAAACATCAGACAGACCCAGGCTCTTGGTGGGCGGTTGTCTGCCGGTGCCAGTTGGAGGTGTGATGAACGGTGGCAATTATAGTCACAATAAAGATAATGGAACTATGACTAGAAATAGTAGTTGTTTTGGTAATTCGAGGCGTAGCAGGACATGGCATGACGTAGCAGGGCGTATGAAGTATAAGCGTGAAATGGGACGCTAACCATTGTGTTAGTATATAGATGGTTCCTCTACTAAAGTATCACCAAAAGCCCAAAGGGAGAATTAGTGACTTGAGAAGTAAAACTTATTAGTTTTTTGACATGCATCGCTATAATTTATCGCATTGCATGTGGTGGTGATCTAGCATTACAGAGAATTGCTTTCATTCAGTGCGTTCACAATGACCCCAAATATTGCAAACATGCCATGGGCAAGCAGTGCTGTATTTCCTCTTCGCCCACATGATAGTCCCATTAAAGCCTAAAATAAGCATTAATTCCCGGTAGGGCTGAACAATCTGGAAATATAATCTAATTGCAACTGTTTTATACAAATATTGTGATCACGATTTTGTATGCAATTTAAAAAAAAAAAAAAAAAAAAAAGTTCCTTATCTGTATTATTATTGTTGTTATTGAAAAATAAATGGGAATCTTACTGATCTCCTGTCAGTAACAGTATTATAACAGTGGGGCAGTGGTGGCCTAAAAGTTAAAGAAGTAAGCTTGGGAGCGGGAGGTCGCCGGTTCAATCCCCAGACCGGCAGGATAACATCTGGGTGAGGAAAGTAAAAGCCCTTCAGTGTAGCTGCTCAGTGGCCAGCAGATGAGAAATTGTTCTCAATCGACTTACCTGGATAAATAATTGCATACTAACTATGGCTCTACCACTCTAAAATATTTAGATAAGTCAAAGCCTCTTTGTAAACATGTTACATGGATTGTAGGCAGCATGTGTGCATGTAAAGCCTGCAGGGCCAGGTGTCTCTGACACTTCAATTGTAGTCTGGATCAACGGAAGAACATTTCCAGAATAATTGCCTGTCATCCTGACGTCCCTTACCTTCCGCTCGCTGCGTTTTGCCGTTCTCAAAATCCCTTTGCTTCAAGAAAAGAACAACAGACTTGGAGCTAGCAAGCTACACGCTGACGTTTTGCAGTTAACTTCATTTAATATTGTGTGCGGTGTTTTTCTTTTATCGGTGTGCAAATGTTCCACCAAAACAAGTTCATTCCCGAGACTATTTTGCAGATATTTCGCTCCGCCGAAAATGATTGCGATTGGTTTAAAAAAAAAAAAAAAAAAAAAAATGCAAACAACCCAGAATGTATTCTGTGGAGAAAGGTCTGGCAATACGAGACAAGATACATTACGTCACATGTCATTTAGCTGCCGCTTTTATCCAAAGCGACTTAGAATTGCTACAGTATATATCAGAGGTTGCACGCCTCTGGAGCAACTAGGGGTTAAGTGTCTTGCTCAGGGACACATTGGTTGATGTATCATCGCGTAGCATTAAAAGAAGAACTAGGTTTAACACTGTGTTCTTTTACCGGAATAAAAAAAAAACACCCACATCTACTGCTGATAGATGTGTCATTTACAGCGCAGTCTAGATGGGTCTTATTAAAACTAGAAGCCCATGATGAAGCCAAGATAACAATCTGCTGCACCAACATTAATGGAACGGTTAGTATCAGAGCCTTCGAAGAAGGTTAAGGCCTAAATCCAATTCTTTAGAGCCCTGAAAGAATTCCTCTGGTGTAAACATTAGTAATCCTTTCTACACGACCTATATGTGTAATAATATTGACGTTATTGTACTTTATTCTTTTAGATGTTGTGAATTTCACACAGTGATCCTAACTTATGAAAACAACACTGTAATGAAGACGAGGCCGTTGTTGTGAGATCCTCCAGCTTAATACATTTTCTACAAAGTTCTCAACTAGCATCAGACTCCTGAACTGAACATAAAAAAAGATTTCCTGAATGGAGATGCAATCTTTAACTTGTTTACATTTGAATAATAACATTGATCGTTGAACTGACTATATTCTCTCTAGTCTTAATCACCTTTACATACCTTGAGAGATTTAAAAATCTACTATGCAACACTGAACATAATATTATTTAGTGGAACGTTAGAACACTCTACATTAAGTATGGACATATTATAGGTATGTGCTTCTTTAAGTTTTCCTTTGATTTATTTTTTAGGGAAAACATCTGCCCTGAACCTATATAATCAGTGCAGGAGTCAACAATGAGTACATGAGAGTCATGAGCTTCTGTCTATGGTCCCAGGAGATGTTCAGTGCAAATGTCAGGACGCCTCCACAGAAATATATCAACTTCTGACTCAGTATGACTCTATATGTAGTGCAGTGAGGAAATGCCAGCACTTAGTCTGACGTCTGATGTGATTCTATTAGAAGGCTGTTGAAATGAAAATGTTTGAGAAGCCCTGGTTGGCTTCTTGACAATGCAAATAACTGTTAGTTTAAGTCATATCCCAGATCTGTCAGGCTTAAGTTTGGAGAAATGTGTCTAAAATTATGCAGCAGACATGTAGAACATTTTCATTTGATAAAAGGGTGCAGCCATGAAAAATACGGGTCTTGGTTTAAATTTTATACTCAGTGTTAACATCATAGCATCAATGAAAAGGCACAATATGATGCACAATATTTCTGATTCTGACAGACAGAGTTGACTATGATTATCTGACCTTAAAGCTACTTAAGGGGACTTAAAAATTAGATTTTAACGAATCAGGTTACAGTAATCTCAGCATATCAGTACACAAACTATATACAGTACATATTACGCAGCCCCTAATTTTGTACATATTTGTGCTTTCTTGTCCATTCTTAGGCTGGGTGTTAGCGACCAATGTGGACCAATGACAAACGGTGAAAATGGGTAGAAATAACTGCTGCTAGCTAGCCAGCTAACTTACCTAATAAATATAGCTATTGTTAAAGGCCTCTAAATCGAATTCGAGTATTTGTATCGCTCCATGTCCATCGAGGTAAGCTTATTAAGAATGCAACATTAAAGTGCTAACGTTATAAAGTGAGCTTGGTAGACCGTTACCTTACTATTAGACGAGTGTGTAAAGCATGGGTATTTGTGCAAAAATCAGTATTTTTCTCTGACACGTCACATACCTATGTGCCGCTACGGCTCGGCTATTCAGGTACTTCTGGGCAGTCATGACACCAACGAACAGGAAATTATTGGACCTGGAGCCAGGTTTCTCGGTCGCCGGTGAACCGTTATCTTGCGGTGGCCATAGTACTCCGCCGTATTCCTTTCTGTGACCTCCGTTCAACCCACAGCCGGCAGGGTTTGCCTTTCGTTTTTGTCCAGCTTTCTTCAACTCGGTCGCCTTGGGTAAGATGAGTCTGGAAGCCAGAGTGAATCCGACAACCAGTCCCAACAGAACACTAAACCATGCTCTTCGGCTTCGACCTGCCATTCCCCAAAAGTTCACCAGCACACTGTGTATCCTCGCTGTATCCTAAGTCAGCGCGTCTTAAAAGATAACCAATGAACAAAAATTTAAAAAACAAATTGAATAAAACAACAAAAAACAGATAGGTAGCTAGGGCTCCTATGTCTCAAGAAAAACCGGGCTCACACACACTCTCTCATAGTAGAAAAGGGCTTTTCTTCCAGTTGCCTACGTAGCATCACAGCAGTCTCCTTGAAACTGCCACCTGAACCGTTCTCTGCCGCTGCTTCATCTGCTCATCAAACTGTCCGTCACTATAGACCATCGGCAAACTTCAACGCCGGTCGACAAATGCAGCAGTTTTTTTCTTTGCCTTAAATAGCGGCCCCATTCTCGCCATTATCTCGCCATTGGAAGAATGTCTGACTGTCGAGATCGCTGATCGCGAAGGGTTTAACAGTGGTTTGACTCAACGGGCTTTCCGTAGAAGCGCTCTGACTGGGTCCGTTCCAAAGTGGGAGAGGCCGGAAGTACTTTTCTCTATTAATTTTTTTCTGTCATCACTGTCCTTCACGTGGCTTAATACAGAAGCACATACTCTCCCGGATAATGTAACGATCATACAAGTATACGTTAAGACTACCTGTTTCAATGATTTCAACTTTGTTTCCGAGAAATGTTTATCCGTAATTTTAGGTTCTGAACGGCTTTAAATACTACAATACCCATGAGCCTCAGCCGCCGTTTCCAATGGAAGTATCCAGTCTGAGGCGCGGTAGCGATTTCAAAACACTTCGTTGTAGCAGTTGTTAACATAACACGGCGCCATAGTTGCTGAATTCAACTAAAATTGACCCCAAAAATAAAAGTGCATTGACATTAGATAATGCATATTCGCAACAGCCTTTGACTTCCATTCGTGCGGCCTATGTGACAGAAATGTAAGCTCAGTGATTGGAAGTTTCTTGCCGAAATGCACCCTGGGAGTCGCAGTTTTCACCATTATCAATTACTATGACAGCAGACGTGATGATTGGCCACTTCTTCACCAATAATAATAATTATAACTTTTGTGAAACCCAAGGACATTTTACATAATTACTGTGGCTAAGCTAAAGGAGGTTGTAGGCTGTGGTAAACAGGTGGTTTCAGGAGTTTAAAAAAAATAATTCCATAGTAGGCTAGTGGCGCCCGGAAAGCTGCTGGACAGCTAAATTTACTCTTTTTTTATAGCCATAGAGGTATAAAGAATTTATTTTGTTGATTTGTTTTGCCACGTTAGGCCTATCTGCTATTCTACTACACCTACGTAACAGAAAACATCACCAAAAAGTATTGTCAAGTATGGTGTCCCCAAACGCAGCATGTGTCACAGCTCTCTGGTCTCGAGCTCCCCCATGTGGTTGTAGTTGGTAAAATCAGATACATTATTAAATAAAACATTATTTCAAACTTAATTATTAAAAAAAAAAATTTAAAACTTAATTTAAAATGTAATTAAATACAAATTTGGCAACACTGGTCCTTCATCTTGTGGCCCTGTCTTTTTAGAGAGCCCACTTTGTTTTTCCAGGGGTCCCCTGACAGATTAATCAGGCAAAACCAATCTAATCTTTATACTACATTACATTACACGTCATTTAGCTGACGCTATCACCACCCCATAGTCTTAACAAGTACACAAAGCGCAAATTTTATGCTACATAAGTATATTTGTGACAAGTTTGAAATGGTTTGTAGTCATGTTTTTTTTTTTCTTCAAGCTTCAATTGCTACTATCCCAAACATTTCAACTGACTTCACTGTACAGTCTGGAAGCCACAGCCTTGCCACGTTTACTATAGGTCACCAAAATGTATACTGTACAAGTTAAGCAATTAGAAATAGGTGCCTTTTTGTTCATTTTAAAATAAACAGTGTAAATCTCATCACCAAAATTGACTCGGAAAGGAGGACTCTTCACAAGAATACAAAGGGAAGGGACAAAGAGCAAATTTAATTGACATTTTCTTAAAATTAGCTTTAAAAACTGCTTTTAGCACTTATTCTATTTTATAAAATAGTTCCAAATCAGAAGGTGAACCTGCTCTTTAAAAATACTGTCATGTCTGATCAGAGCTAACAAAAAGACTCATTACAGTGTATTGGTATTTAGCAAATAATATTGGATTACTAGAAGGCTCTACGGAAAAATGTCCTAATGGGTACACTATGTAATTTTATTATGTAATTTACTTGGTAGTTAATAGTTAACCTGTTTTATACTACTAAGTTCATCCAAAATATTTTAAAATAATTTCTATTCAGCGTGAGAACCATAGATATAAAACAATCTTGTTCTGTGGGGCAGAACTGTAAAGGTAAATTATAGCAGTTTTGACTAATTTATTGGAATGTATGTAATACCAGTCACATTTAAAAAAAAAAAAAAATAGTTTTTATTTATACTTAACTAAACCTGAACCTGTATATAGCTCCCCAAAACAAACCGACAGAATGTCAGGTACAAACCTGACAAACTGGGATTTATGAGAGGATCGCAAAGTGTAGAGGCCACAAAGACTACAAAGCAACTGGGACTCTCAGAGAAGGTGAATTATCACCATCACCTGTTGTGGAGCAGCCGATGAATTGTGGGTTATACTGCGAAGAGAATCAGGCTTAATGTAGGTACATCAAGTGTGTGTTGGCATTTATCAGAGGTGGGTCTCACTTGTCTGTTTGCTTGCTGGCACATGCATTTAAAGTATAAGTGTAGTGATATTATATTATTTATTATTTAACCTTCATCTAACCAGTTGAGGCCCACTGATATTAAAAACCTCTTTACCAAGGGAGCCCTGGCCAAAACAGCAGAAGGTGATATCAGCGGCTCAATCCCAAAGTGAGCCCTGAGGACTAAGGACTAAAGACTCACAGACTTAATTGATCTCAGGTGCTAAGTGAGTGAGTGTGTGAGGCCACATGGGCTCAGATAGGTATAAATGGGATTGGGACAGCACTTCACGATTTCACGTTACCTTGGGGACGTTTAATAACAAAGATGTTGCCGACACTTGCCGGTTTGGGAATTTTCATTTTAAGTTTGTTGCTTTCCACACGGCCAAGGCACAGGAGACGGCTGCCTGATTCCAAATTTTTTCAAACTCTTTTTTTTACAAGCTGGACAACAGGTTGGTCGGTGTTCCGTGGTCGTGTGTCGTGCTGTTGTTTACCTTTGTAATTTCCGGATTTCCCTATGGTCTCCGCGGTAAACGTCACAACGCTTTGAACTGTGGGTAATTCCCTTTGGTTAAGTCTGCATTGATGCAGACTCACGGAAAGGGCTCGGTAAAGTGTGTACTCAAACCCTCACGTCCTTTGAAATTCGACACTGGGACAACCCTAAGCCCTTACGAATTTCGCGAGAACGCGCACCAAAGTCCGTGAGTCTGTGAGTCCGTGTGAGGACTTTGGGATTGGGCCAATGAGACTTCCTGGATAAGTGTTTATAGCATTGTGCACCTGCAGGTGCTTGTGGATTCCCAGCTGGACAAATACCCAGTGACCAAATCTTTATTGCATAAAAAAAACAGACATACCCTCCTTACATTTTGTTCAAAATGTTAACTAATTAACCATATGCCCACCAGCTACAGCTGCTGTAGTAATATCAAGTCTAAAGCTATGGTGGTACACATAAACATATATATGAGAAAAAACACACTGACTGTGAAATTCATCAGCCAAACCTAATGGTTACATACCGTTTACAGGAATGGCGTCATTATAAGCTTTCAATTCCAAAATGCATTTGTATGTATTAATTGTATTTCAGTATGATTCATTTTTATCACAGTATCTTTGATGCTTAATAAGGCAGAGAGATTAGAGAGTGAATAAACAAGCAGACAGGATAGCAGGTATATGCTACCAACGATGCTAACACCCACTGAAAGTATGGAGCAAGTTAAAAAAAAAAAAAAAAAAACATTTTTATAAAGCGTGGGTTTGGTGCTATTGTCAGCTTGGTTCAGTCAGTCAGTGTGCCCATCAGGATGTCAGAGGTCAAAGGTCATACAGACCAATGTCTCTGACCTTCTTTAACCTCATCCACCAGATGACGGTCCTCTCCTGCCAGGTCTCCAGGAGCAGGAGCCTCCTCCCTGTCCAGTCAGGGGATTGTAGTCTGAAACACATACAAGATCAGATTGCTCACTGCTGACCCATCCAACATGAATACTTCCGCCATGGAAATGTGTCTGCGCATAAAAGATTGTTTACTTGTAAAATCATAATTACAGTGAGTTAGAAATGCAGACGTGCGTTTTTGCAGGCGAAGCACTGATTTTTAAGGTGGGTCTATCCCCTGACGGGGGTGTTTACTGGTGCAACAGAGCATCAGAGGTGCTGCTGTGGTCAGAGGTGAAATAGGCTTGAAACTTTTAACCAGAGTGAGAAGTGAAACACTTTATTCAGCCTGGTCTGATCAAAAATGGCAAAGTAGAGGTGACAGGAAATAACTGGGGAAGGAGAACAGTAGAAGAGGAACCACAGTGTCAATGGGTGGAAGCAATACCACCGCAAGTATAATGTGTCTAACATACACTTGTGGCAAATGGTGTGTCACAGTATACAGTATCTCACAAAAGTGAGTACACCCCTCACATTTTAGTAAATATTTCATTATATCTTTTAATGGGACAACACTGAAGAAATTACACTTTGCTACAATGTAAAGTATTAAGTGTACAGCTTGTATAACAGTGTAAATGTGCCTTGGCCTTTGGAATTAAAATAGCCCCACATCATCACATGCCCTTCACCATACCTAGAGATTGGCATGGAGTACTTTCCATAAAATCATCTCTCAATGCAAATCAAACCAGCTATTAGGCTAACCGACATAAAACCATGCCAATCTCTAGGTATGGTGAAGGGTATGTGATGATGTGGGGCTATCTTAATTCCAAAGGCCAAGGGAACTTTATCAGGATGCATAGTATCCTGGATCCATGAAATAACTGGCCTTTAAAAATAAAAATCTGCCTGCCTCTATGGGAATTTAACATAGGGGTGTACTCACTTTTGTTGCCAGCGGTTTAGACATTAATGGCTGTGTTGAGTTATTTTGAGGGGACAGCACATTTACACTGTTATACAAGCTGTACACTTAATACTTTACATCGTAGCAAAGTGTAATTTCTTCAGTGTTGTCCCATTAAAAGATATAATGAAATATTTACTAAAATGTGAGGGGTGTACTCACTTTTGTGAGATACTGTACATTTTTTAATTGTGACCTGCCAAGAGACTGTAAGCCATCTCTGGTACAATACATCTCATGGTAACTTAACTTAATTTAACAGTGCCTGATATTCATTCTTTAAAATATGTGTGTGTGTGTGTGTGTATATAATTATGTGCAATACTCGCCATCCCACACTGAAATTCAGGCTGTTTATGTTTAATATTATACATGGTCCCTTACAAATAAAATAACTACAATACATTAAGAATTCTAGGTACATTGTGTAGATAAAAGGACATGTCAGATATTTAAAAATTATTTTAACTATTTAAAGCTGCAGTGTGTGCCGACTGTGCTCCAGCTCCTGTGAAGTACATACCTGCACCGCGAAGTGGCTTCTTGTCTGCCTTTGGTTTCAACACTGTTGTTGATGAGCTGGCCTCTCCAGTGGCCTGCAGTAATAAGGATTGATCAGACACTACAGTGAGGGACTCAGATCATGACCACACTTATCTGTGTAAATGGGTTAGTCTTGATTAACAGCCTTTACAACCTTTGATCAAATCACCGTTTAAAACAGAGAATATGGGCGTTTTCACACATGAAAGTCCGAACCAAGGTCCTGACCAAGGTTCATGTTTTTTTTATTTTTTATTGTATACATTTGATCCGGTAAGTTTTGGTTTCACACTGCAGTTATCCAAGCGCACTAAAGATCTATACGTGACAAAACTACGTCCTGCCGTCATCACATACGTGAGCTGCGTCTCCAGATACTTATAATTGATTGGTTTGTAGACGGGCCACCCCGTCCTCTCGTATCTCTCTCTGTGTCGGAGTTTTTTCAACTGACAGCTGCTCTCCCCTACTGCCGCGGCTCTTTTTGTTTTGTTGTGATGTTGAGAAGCCAGACACGGGAACTTTCTGGAGAATTTATTCAGAGACAAACGGAGACCTACACCGTACATTTACTACCACTTAACAAATAAACTGCTGATGTATTCTCTGCTCTGAGTGCATTCACCGTCACTCTCTTGTGTAGCCCTAAGCACTGAGCTATTCCTTAAAAGGAGCTTCCCCGGTCTTGTAACACAAGGAGAGCTTCTTGTATTTGGTCCGAAAGTCCGAACCATCCAAAAAAATGCTTTCACACTGTAAACGAACCGGACCATGGTTCAGTTTGGTCCGGACCGAGACCACCTCTTTTTATCGGACCAAAATTTGGTCTTTTGATCCGGACCGTGGTCCGGGGGAGGTTTCACACCTGTCATTTTGGTTCGGATCAAACTGAAAAGTCCGAAAGTCCGGACCAAATGAGGTATGTGTGAAAACGCCCTATGTCAGTGACAACAGTTGTGTGATCAATTATACAAAAACACACAGTGATCTTAAAAGAGTCAGAGGAGACCAAATGCTCTTAAACCTGCTGACACTAAACAGAGTAACGTTATCCGGAGGGGTGGCTGTTATTGTGCCAGCAGATCAGTTTGAAGTACTTCGGGGAGTAATGGGACAAGACAGAGCAGCCACAGTAAGCACCTCCAACTCCTCAGCAAGCTTACCAACTGCTGCTGTGTGACAAACTACTAAATTGTTTCTGCATCATGACAAATGTGTGAAATGCGAGCTAAAGGTATCATTACATCCCTGGCAGTATTTTGGTATTTTACGTTAACTTCTAGAAAATGATTTGAAATAAATCCTGTTCAATACGGTTTGAAATGTTAAATCGCATTTTAAAATGTGTCCACAGTAGATTAAGGAACTCTAGAAAAATACATAGTTCCAGGTGAATAAACTCACCTGAGAAGGTTGTGCAGTTCCTTTGTAACTCTTTCCCTGTTGCATACACTCCCATATCTCTATTTTCTGCTTCCTCTTCTCTTCTTCTTGCTGTTCACAAAATACATCACATATTCAGTTCAGGTCTGACATTATGGGCAGGCCATCATCTTTCTTTTAAACATGTCATTTCACTACTGCACCTGTTTCTGTTTCTCTCTGAAGATGCTAGCTTTGGCATCAAGCTCCTCTTGCATCTTTCTCCGAGCTGCTTCCATGGCTTCTTGTCTTCTTGCCACTAACACGGCATCTTTATGAAGAAAAAAAAAACAAAAACTGACATTTAGCCCTTCACTTATAAAAAGTGAATCACAATGACCAAACTCTTAGCTGATCTAGATTCAGGGTTCCTAGACATTTTTCCATTTCAAAATGTAATACTTTTCCAGACTCAAATTTCCAGATTTTTCAGACAATATTTGACATCTGAGTGCAAATAGCTAGATGTTTATTATGTAAATTGCATTGGCAGGTTCATTACTTGTTGTGGTCGATCTTTATCTCTTGTTTGGTTGGGCCAAAACGTCATGACTCTGGGTGCAAAGGATGCTCTTACAAGACTACAGTGCTTTTGCCCTTTCATATGGCTTACATGTTGGAGACAAAGTTTGCATCTAGCTTTCTTTTCCCATTTGGAATCCTTAGCAATCCAGGATTATATTTGGGATTGTCCAGTCAGCCCTTGGAAAAACATGTATTTGCCCATCATTGTGGCCATTTAGTCCCCACTCCTACGCAGAAAGTTGGACGATATTCCACTATCAAACATCTTGCACTTTGGGCAACGCTGTTTTGCAGACTGTGACATACAGGCATAGCCGAGTGTGCGTTCAGTTGCATGCCATACTTTATTGCCTTGCTTTTGACAACATCAAGCTCGCTCTGGCCCGCAATCTCTCATACAGTGGTTAACATTTTAGCTGTGCTGGCTGCCTGCTCCAAACGCCATGAAAAAAGCTCTGCTTGTATCATCATTAGAAATTCTAAAGTTTATACCCTGAACAAAATTATAAAACGCAACACTTTTGGTTTTGCCCCCATTTTTCATGAGCTGAACTCAAAGATCTAAGACTTTTTATATGTACACAAAAGGCCTATTTATAACTTGCGACATCTGTGGCATCGTGCTGTGTGATAAAACTGCACATTTTAGAGTGGCCTTTTATTGTGGCCAGCCTAAGGCACACCTGTGCAATAATCATGCTGTCTAATCAGCATCTTGATATGCCACACCTGTGAAGTGGATGGATTATCTCGGCAAAGGAGAAGTGCTCACTAACACAGATTTAGACAGATTTGTCAACAATATTTGAGAGAAATAAGCCTTTGTGTACATAGAAAAAGTCTTAGATCTTTGAGTTCAGCTCATGAAAAATGGGGGTAAAAACAAACGTGTTTACAGAATAGGGGCAATAGTCTGGAAACACAAATACTGTATATTTCCACAGACTGGTGCTACAGTAGGCAACACCTGCATCAGATGGAATCATGGAGCTTTTTTTTTAACTAGTGTAAAGTATATGTAGCATGATACACTGAATAATATGAGATTGTGTTTGATTCCATTGACTCATATTTTCTTGATCTAGCGTTGTCTTGGTAACTTTGTAGCATGTATGTGTAAACAGGTACTGGAAGTCCTGGTGCTGACCTTGCGGTGTTTGTGGGGGGGAGCTGCGAGAGCTCTGGCTGGATCTCCTCTTGCTCAGGTGCTGGATGAGCAGGTAGACCAGAACAGTCACAACCAGCAGGTACCATCCATACTGGGACACAAGCTCTCCTACTGTGGGGGGCAGGAGCAAACACATCATGCATCTTCTTTTAAAATAACTTTATTTGACAGATGCCAGATAAAAAAAATAAATAGATTTACAATTAAGTTTTAATAACTCAGATCACGTTAATAAAAAGAATATGGGATGACAGAAAAAATATTGGTTAAAATATGAGTAACTGAGATAAGTTGTTGAATTTATTAATAAAACAAGGTGGATTTCCAGCTCCTTACATGGATTAATATGATATTCATTATTATATTTGGTCTGATATTTGTGATTGGTTATCATTACAATTTGATAACATACTGTCATTTACTACAATATAATTTATTTTATAGACAACTTGGATGCAAACATTTCAAACGTCATTATTTTGGGTAAATATATTCATACCTATAAAGGGGAAAGGTTGTAGTCCCTCTTTCGCCGTGTTCATTTGTAATTTTGCTTTCTACTTTAAATCGCTGAAATGTATGGTAAATATGAATAGAAAATCTCAATCTCAATTAGAGGTGCAACGATGAATTAATTGATTAGTTGTCAACTATTAAATTAATCGCCAACTATTTTGATAATCGATTAATCGTTTGTCATTTTTTTATTAAAAAAAAAACAAGACATTTTAAGGACATCATCTTAGGCTTTGGGAAACACTGATCCACATTTTTCACCATGTTTTGACATTTCTATAGATCAAACAACTAATCGATTAATCGAGAAAATAATCGACAGATTAATCGACTATGAAAATAGTTAGTTGCAGCCCTAATCTCAATCCTTGTGTCTCTTGTCTTGCCCTTCTGTGCTCTTTGTCTGCCTGAATGTTTCTCTTTTTTTGTTTGGTTGTCATAAACTCAACCTTTTGTCTCTCGATTGTCAGTATAATTTTTGTTGTAGCATTATTTATACAATTGTAGATTCAGTTCCATCCTTCATCTTTTGTATATTTACAAAAGTAAAGTTTGTTAAGTTTGTTTTCTTCCGGAGAGGGTCACGTGATTCGGACGTGACAAATTAGATAAGGGCACGTCGTGACTTAGCCAATCGTCGTTTCGACAGGTCTCCGTTTCTGCCGTACTTATAGTAATAAGAATAATAATAAGAATAATACATTAATCGTTTCAGTTCAGACAAACGCAACACCGGAGTTTACACAAGTAAAACTGGGTCAGCAGCTTTTTCAAATGTCATGTTGCTCACAGTACCGTCTGTTGGCAAATGACGTGTAGGTTTTAGACTCCAAATAATGTGAACATCTAATGTGTAACGTTATTTCAAAACAAACAGCGCTAACTACGAGCACGCTAACGTTAATTGTTACTCAAGACACTATTTGTGTTAGTTCAATCAGAAGTAACGTTAATCCTACATTAAATGAGTTTGTCTTGTTATCATGCCACATTACCAGTTACGCTTATGGAACTCAGATCCTGGTTTTTGAGGGGCGCCTTCTCCACCTGGTAGGGCGAGCCATCGTCATTGACGTCTGTAATCTCCACATCATCCATATCAGACTAAAATAAACGCTGTCCGATTAGCTAGGGCACGAAAACGTATCTCCCGTGTGGCGTCGCAAACCTTATCGGCTCCTTCCCACGTCAACCATATTTGTTAGAACTGGCTGCTTTTTTTTTTACTGCGTGTTACTGCGCCACCCACTGTACCGGAGTATGCAGTGAGATAAGGGGCTTTCCGACCGGAGGGATTTTTGCAGTTCTTAGAACTAAACGTCCGTGTTCCGACAGGAAAAAATTGGGGATTTTTAAGTTCCCTGGATTACTTTACATCGTAAGGTAAATAAATAAACAAAAATTGCATAGCTTTAATAATAATGAAAGGGAAAAAATAAGCAAGTAACACCTTAAACCTTGTCCTTCGGTCTGTTCAGTTTATTTGACGTTTTTGCATTGGCCTGGCATTGAGCTTTGGGTCCCCCCATAGACAGTATATAAGAAGTCCCCCGTGTACTATGTGATGTCATTTCCCGTGAACTGCCCCCCCCCCCAGAGACCCGTGTGGGACAGGCTAATACAAAATGTAAATAAACTAACCAAGTCCCCATGACACGAAGGACAATACAAGGGTTTTAATACTTGCGCATATTCCCATCTCCTTCAAATATCCCACAACCGGTTTCTGGGTGTCCTGTACACCATCTCCTCCCGTTGCTCCCAGAATACCAGCAAGGTCCCATTCCCGACTATTTGAGCTAGATAACAGCCGCGACAGAGATGCTAGTATTGACTTTACGTTATGTGTCATCATGGAAAAACGTGGTCCTGGAGACACCTTCTGTAGGGGACTACCACAGAGTAGTGCTTTGAGTACTTTGCCAGGTGTTAAGGTGCGGCCAGACTGCAAGATGCAGTCACAAAACTCAACAGGTCTGAAGTTGACTCCAAAGTCGAGCTGGAGAACTGGTGTTTGAAAATCAATGTAGAGACCAGGGCCCAGTTTTTCAAAAAATTTAATCTGGATCAAATTGATACGGATTTGGAAATCTCATCTTTTGCTATCCAGGATCACCTGATCCATCTTACTTTTATGCCAGTTTTTTTTAAAGGAACATTGGATTGGATCACTGTGATCCAAATACCAAATTTCAGGATAACCAAATCCTGTTTACCAGAGCCTTAAATGGAACCAACAGTGTAGACTACTGGCTTAGCAAAGAACAACAGGTAGGCAAAATACCGGTGACCACAAATAGCCATTGTTTGTTTTAATTTTAAGAAACAGAAAAACTGTAATAAAGAGAAACATTTTACATTCTTTATTTTATGTTTTGTTTTTTTTGTTTACCATATCTCATTAGATGTGACATGCTTCACATATGCTTCAAATATGAAGAAATGTATATATCAGTAAACATTGATTTTGTGATCATTCAAAAAAATCTGATTTTATTTGGTTCGAAAAATCACAACTGAATCCACCCTTCTGATGGGATTAGGATAATCCTGGTTTGATCCAGATGAAATGTAAAATCGGATTACGTGATCTGATTTTAGTTCGGAATCCCTTTTGCTTTTGAAAAACCCATTTCCAAGATTTGATCCAATCCGTGATCCGAAATCCCACTGGATTACTTTTGAAAAACTGGTGTGGGGCGAGCAAGGGCGCTGGAAGTAAGGAGTGTAGGATTCGAAAGTAGGGAAGGGGCCCTCACTCTTTACACTCTTTTCCCGATTTGAGTGAATAGACAGGAGTGTTTGGATGGCCATTGGGTGTTTGTGGAAGAACATTTTGTTTTTCATTCATGAAATTCTTTTAATTTATAGTTCACTGTTACTGCTCAGTGCTACTGTGTTAGCTTGCTGGATAAGTCGTTCACTGTGCAGTGGCTCTCACTAGTTTTTCTGCTCAGTGGGTGCATGCTCATGACCGATTCGTCTTTGGTAAAATCTAGTGTTCTATGGAGCATGCCTTGTAATAGTTACTGAAAGTCATTGATGTCCTAGCCTTTATAATTTAGATTGTTACCACTTTTTAATCCATCTCTTGGGACTCCCAACTGTATGGAAGTGTGATACCCTTCTAAAATATAGGACATTAACAAGCAGACCATATAGGTGGACTGCAATTAGCTGAGAATGCCAACTGCTTAAAGAAATTGGTCCCACACAGCAATATAAGAAATCAGTTTAATGTATGTCATTATACAAAATAAAACAGCCCTGGTAGATGTATGTCCAACACAAGAAATCTACACACTGAAAAAACAAAAAAAAAAAATATTATTTCCAGGAACTCAGGAGCCATTAACTTGTGGCTCTTCATCCATGTCTTCTTCATCATCCTCCTGGTCACCCTCATTCATCTCTTCTCCAGGACCTCCACCCATATGTGACTCCATCTGTGCACTGTCATCCTCTTCCTCTTCTTCTTCCTCCTCTACCACATCAGCTGGACCTGATCGTACAAATGACCAAATCCATCCATGAATTGCTTGAAATACAATGTTATTGAAGAAAAAAAAAAATGTAATACATTGTTTCATTTCTAAAAGAAGGCCCAGTAATTTTCTATAACCGTTGCTATGGTAGTTTTTTGGAAAACAATGGCACTCCAAGGCACAGAGGACGATGAGATATCAGGCTTTGGATAACCATTCGCATTTAGAAACTTCTACTGCGATTGGCTCGCAATATTCAGTCCCTCAAGAGAAACGTGATTATGCAATTGCATAATTCAATGCATAACCAGCCAAAGTCTGCACATTTATGCGGGGGGCGCATTTTTTCAAATACGCCGCACTTACGGCGCATAAATTCCTGATTTCCGCGCAAAATATGCGGGGCTTGCATGATTTCATAATCCCCGCATTTTTGTTGCAATAAAGTCACATATCTTATTAGAAAGTTGAAAAATGTTGCGTTTACTTCACACAAGAGCAGCCATTTTCCCCTGTTGCCATGGGAACGTTATGAAGCGACGTAATTACGCGACGTGAACATCATCGAAAAGCTGCAAACCCCGCGATGAAGCCATGATGAAACCGCAGTTTTTGCAAGTTCCCGCAATTTTTGCAAGTTCCCGCAATTTCATCACATAAAATTGCATAAATATCCTGCATATTCCATCGCATTTTTTAAGAAAACGTGCCGCATAATCCAAGATTTTTGCCCGCAACAATCACAAAAAAACTCTGCATTTTTCTGGAAGGACTGAATATCCTCAGTACAGTTTTGTCACAAGGCTATGTGAGGAATTCTGGCCAAATGTCTTAATGCAAATCAAAAATGATTCATCAGCCTCAACAAACCAATTAATCTTTGACTGTATTAATCAAATAGTATTTTGTCAGCACTGACCTTGTCTCAGATCGCGTCCTGGGATCTGACCAGCCTGCAGCATCCCTTTCAACCTCTCCACCTCTGCCAACGATGAAGCATTAGCGATGGCATTCTGAAATGCAAACACAAAATCTCAGCTAACATGGTCTGACGAATTATAAAAAGATTTTCAGAGATCAATTTTCATTCAGCAGGCTAAAGATCTGAATCTTCATCCAGGTTATTTTAATACATCAGTAGTGCTTCATCTCCAAAGTGGTTGCACTGACATTACTTCATCAAGTTGATTATATCACAGCATATGCCGATAGGAACATGCTTCAAAAGGTACATTTTAACCAACATATATTAGGAGTGAAAAATGACACATTTTTAAGTTATGCATAAGTGTGCATTCTTGAAAATTGAAAACGGCAGTTTGATCAAAACATGCATTCAGTCAAGGTTCCCCACTGGCTTTTTCTTTCAACCTCATCTCAATGTTATTTTTATTTTAAAATCAGTGGGTGGAGTCATTAGGGGCCCAGTATTTCAAAACTGGATCAGAATGGTCTGGAAAATGAAATCTCCCTTTTCTCAGCGACTTTGTCCCAGTATTTTAAAAAAAAATTGGCAGGTTGGATCATGGTGATCCAGATATGACCAGATAGGGATTTTCAGACCTCAAGTCCCAGCCCCTGGATCAGAACAGAAAAGAAAAGGCCAGACTATTTTACGAAAGTAGTAGTAAGTGGTAGCAAAGCTCTCTCGTCCAAATCTACAAAAGTATACCTTTGTATAATGTATAGCTTTAGTAAGACTATACCGACGGCAACCCAACATGTCAACTAGCAAGCTACTTGAATTCTCACTTACTAAAAACGAGGGTGATCGCTAATTAAGCCTAGGTCATGCAAACAGCAACAAACTTTACTGTGCTGACTTCTATGTTAGGTAGCTAGCAGGTTAGCAAGCTAGCTGGCTTTGTTGATGTATGTGATGGTCTAGGTTCAACTTTAAAAAGGGAAATTAGTTGGAATTACATCATAGATTGAAAGACAAACCTATACACAGCGTTTTAATCTATGATTTAGCTATGCTGAAGTGAAGCTAATGTCAGCTAGCCAACGTTATGTGCCTGTCTATTAGAGCTGTCAGTCTTCCTCTATAATACCATTCAAATGTAGTTTTTTTTTTTTTTTTTTTTTTAAATATTCGATTAATATTTGAATATTAAATGATCAAATGCAGCCCGTTATAAATATGCACTACACTACTCCGGCTTATGCATTGTCAATGCCACTATCAGCATGTGCTTGTTGTTACACGTTCTGTCCACTAGAAGGACTTCCAACATCAGCCTGGCCTTGAAGGGGTCCTACGTCATGGCGCACTGCATTTCTGGCACGCCGCTCTCTGTTTACATTATTTTCGACCACGCACACAGTGACAAACACAAATTAGCAGAGACCTCTGTAATGAAACATTATCTAACTAAGTGTATTGAAGCGGCTCTGTTGTAAAGGCTAACAGTGCTCGGTTAGCACAATGACGTCATGTTAGAAAGCACAGAAACGATTTGTCATAAACTAAGTAACAATAGTGTTAGCCACGATGCTATTGGCATTGATAACTAAGCCAAACGGTGCTGCCACTACTATTTCAGTGATTTATAAGCAACTGGTTTCTTGCAGATTGTCACTTTACTGAGAATACAGCCAGTAGAAGGTAATATATAAAGTCGAATATACTCGGACAGCTGTAGGACAGCTAACATTAACTTTAGCTAGCCGTCTTCATGAAGCTCCCAGCTAAGCTCCTGTAACTCGCGACGCAGTTAGGAAACCAGAACGAGCTAACTATTGATAGCATAAGCATTTTGGCTTGGATGTCGACTTTTAAAGTCACGTTAAAACTATTTCCCATCCTTCTTCCGAGTTCCAGCCGCAGCCTGTCACTCCCCCCTGTACTAACGTACGTGTGTGTGTGTGTGTGTGTGTGTGTGTGTGTGTGTGTGTGTGTGTGTGTGTATGTATGTATGTATGTATGTATGTATGTATGTATGTATGTATATATGTATATATATATGTATATATATATATATATATATATATATATATATATATATATATATATATATATATATATATATATATATATATATATATATATATATATATATATATATATATGATGAACATGATGAATGTTTTTCTAAAATAGTCATAGGACAAAAATCCCACACCAGGCCGGAGTACTTAAAGCCCTGCGTCACTGCACCCAAAAGAACCTGCATGCACGTTTTTCAGTTTAAAAGGTCCCATGTTATGCTCATTTTCAGGTTCCAACTTGTATTGTGGGTATATACGACATTTTACTATGCTTTAATGTTAAAAAACACAATTCTCGCTGAAATTAAACAAGCGCACATCGTTAATGCAATTAAAATATTTTTCTTTTTTCAGGGGGGTGTGTCGTCAGGATTTCAGATCAGATCATAATTTAATCCAATCAATATCCTGTGAGATCATTTGGAAATACCAGCCCTAGGTGCTGCTAACCCGTATCGGGTCAAGAATGGTGAGGTTTTGTTTTGTTTTTTTGTGAAATTCCAAACATCTCATTTCCCATTTTGAATGATGAGAGATGGAAATTACAAGGTCAGATCTCAAACATAAACACAAAACAAAGTGAACCTTGATGGCTTCCACGTCTGCTTGAGATGGCCCTGTCCTCTTTTTCTCAAGCTGTGCTGCCACTCCAGGAGTGAATCTGAAAGGAACACACCTCATTAAGACAACATGGACACGCATGGGCTTCTCTGACCTCTCAACCAATGTAGTCAATCTCTTGTATAGCATCTGTTCTTGAGTCACATAAACTGATACATTGTCCAGAGACAGCAGTCCTGAGCAACACTGTGGTGAAAGTTTCTGACTTTGGGTTTAGAAACGGTAGAGTTAAGGCCCATTTAGGTTTTGATGCAGATCCCAGAGTTTTTTAATTGGATTTTCTTGTTCACATTGTGAAATACTCTGAAATCATTTTAAATGTTTTCAACCTTCAGGAATTTTGTCATAGATGACTGCACATTGCAAAAAAGGAAAAAACAGGGTTGTCTATCACCGTGTATTTTGATGTACACAGAAACTGCATATGACTAGTGGGGACAGTGAGTGTAAAATTTTTTTTTTTTTACGTTATTTAATCCTGTGTCAGCCAGGATCCAGTGATTCTGAGGAGCTGCTGTCTAACATGGACTTTCATCTTACGTTTTTGTTCGCCTGGCAATATCCTTTGCAAGCTGAGCACCTCGTTTGCCCTTGAACATTTTCTCTGCTTCCTGGCGTTCCTATGACGATATCACACAGTTAAAGTGAAAACCCATATCAAGTACAAACTGGGGGGAGGGGGGAGGGGCAAGGCCAGGCAGGAAAATGCACAATTCAACAGAACTTCTTAAGACTTTCAACAGGACGTTAACTCCGGTTTAGACAAGTTTAACACATTGTTAATAACAACATCCGTACTGCCGTTTATCTTTGATTACCAATAAGTATGATCCATGACTCACAGCTCATGCCGGGTCTTGAAATACTATACAGGTTTACTGAAGACTTTCTCACATTTAATTGGGACTTTCAAAGATTGCCACCATATACCTGCTGCCTTGCACTTACCTTGAGCTTTACCTTCTGGAAGTCAAGCACACGGATCTGTGGGATTTTGTTGATGACATAGAGCCTGTAATGCTTCTTGTTTGTCACTGGATTCCTTAACAAGCTGGAGATTCAGTGATTATTACAAACATGCATGATTATAATCCAGCAGTGCAAACAATAGTTCAGTACCCAAATAATCTTTGAGTAGGGCTGTAACGATACACCAAACCCACGGGGGGTGTTGGAGGAGAGGAAAAAAAGAGAGATTTTGAGAACAAAAAAATTATGTTATTTAATAACATTGGAAAAACCTGTATAAACTGAATACCAAAGAACAATATTAGCTATGCGAATTATTAACAATATACAATATATACTTATATATAATATAAGTACATTAAATAAATAGCCAAAGCTATAACACTTCTGTGTTCTTTGTAACAAAATACTGTTGAAAAACAAAGAGAACTAAACTCCATTGTGGAGATGATTCGAGCATTTTTGAATGTCACATTACATTTTAATACGAGTGTCCAGGTACCGGAAGATACACAGCAGTTGCAGCCACAGGATATCAGGCCAGATCAGTTGATACGAGTGAGTACAGCCAAATCATTATTGATTTGATTCAAAAGTGTTAGGTACATGGTATATCTTCATTATACGAGTTAGCAGCTGCAGGAAATACGTTAACATACATGAACATTAGTTGAACAGAGACAATTAAATGATGTGCAGAATAGTGCAGCATTTGTTAACACAAACATGCTGAATCCACACAGTAAACCAATTCAGTCTCAGTCTAGCTCACTGTCATATCGAGTTGTGAAATTACTTGTTCTGGACGCATGAGGCCCTTTGCAATCAGCATTGCACAGTAAGTTACCTCTAACAAAGCTAACATAACTAACGTTAGCTAAGAGCTAGCTAGAGTGTTTCAGTTAGCACAGCTGACAGCCCACTAAAAAAGAAGCTCCAAGCTACGTTAAAGCTTACGTTAACACTGCAGTGTTTCTCAGTTAGCACAGCTGACAGCTAACTAAAAGAAGAAGCTCAAGGCCAGGTTAACCGTCAGCTTTCTGGTGTAATTTCCTCATTGTAGCGCGAGTTCGCGGTAGACTGTCCCCGCTTTGGGTTCAGCTAGAGACAACTTGCTCTGAGCGGCATTGCTGTGCCTCGCCAGCTGCTCCTTTAAAGCGCAACTCTCGCCAAAATGCAACCTAGGGTCTTTTTGCGAACGTACCGAGTCAAACTTTCGTTTCAAAACATATTTAGGACGGAATCGTCACTTCTAAGATTTACCGTATTTTCGTTTTTCGGTCAAATGGCCTTTTGAATGGGAGTGCTAGGGGCACTTTTATGCTAGCCTCAAAATAGCTATTTTTAAAACACTAAGAAGGCTCGACACAACATGAAACTTTGCTTGAAGTATCGCCAAGGGCTCTACACCTTAACAAAAGCATTGACAACATTGTTTGTGTACCCAGAGTTTACTAAAAAGAAAGGTTTTGAGCAACTCACGTTAGCAGTTGTTGTTTACGCTATCTGCCATTTTCCCAGTCAAAAATAGGCAATCTCAGAATGCGAATGAACGGACTCCATAGGAGGAAATGTCATTCTTATATGAGGCTCCTTTTTCCAACTACAAGGTCAATATTGTTTTTCACTAACGACAAAACAACGAATTATCCGTGCATTTATATGGAACTAAGCTTTAGGAGCTTTCCATCTTTACTCTCCTCCCTCGACTATTTTTGACTGGCTCGATAGACGGCGACCGGAAGAACAACAGCTACAGTGAGTTGCTCAAAACCTTTTTTTAGTAAACTCTGTACACAAACAATGTTGTCAATGCTTTCGTTAAGGTGTAGAGCCCCTGGTGATACTTCGAGCAAAGTTTCATATTGTGTCAAGCCTTCTTAGTGTTTTAAAAATAGCTATTTTGAGGCTAGCATAAAAGTGCTCCTAGCACTCCCATTCAAAAGGCCATTTGACCAAAAAATTAAAATACGGTAAATCTTAAAAGTGGCGATTCCGTCCTAAATATGCTTTTAAACGAAAGTTTGACTCGGGTACATTCACAAAAAGACCCTAGGTTGCATTTTGGCGAGAGTTACGCTTTAAGTTATTTTGTGGAAGACTAGACATTATCGGTAAAAGGCTGAGCTAGCAAGTGTTAGCTAGCTAGCTATCAGTCCGAGCTCAGTTCAAGAAGTGGCGGCCAGTTTCTTCAGCATTGCTCGCGACACAAGATAGATGAGACAAGTGAGCGAAGTTTGTCTCGCCGCTGGGTTGCAATTTGTCCAGAATTGTGAGGAAGACCCTTCCATCCAAGGGGAGACCACTTTACGCCTATTTAACAGACTGAGTCCTTATTGGCCGAGGTCGATAACCCTGGGAGTTGGAAGGGGTGTGTGGCAATTCTGCCTTCTCACACCGCGACACGGGTTTGTGGATCTGAGTGTTGCGATTTCAGTTTCATATCGCATATCGTTACAGCCCTATCTTTGAGTGTTGATTCGTACCTGAGAAGAGTCAATGTCTTCACTGAGGCCAGTGGGTCCAAGTCACCCTACACATGAAGAGAATAATGCTTCAGAAACACACACTATGGTTAAGTGTTTTATGATATACCACCACCTGAGGTCACAGTAAACCCATTCAAAGGGGGATGGGGAAAATATGCAAAATAAAAAAAACAAAATACAGTGAAATACCAGAGAAGTTGAACACCTGTGAAATTTAAAGCTTTAGTGCGTAACTTTTTGATATTAATGAACGTCCGTTGCATTCGAGCCATTGCCAAATGAGTTGCTACAAAGCTAATTAAGACTATCAGCTCCACACAACTCTCTCTGTATTTCTCAGTATGGCTATGTTCACAAGATTGTGAAATTACAATAATCTTTACAGAGGTAAGAATTATAGAGGGGTTGTTATCGTTTTTGCACCAGACTGTAGAAGAATATCAATTTCTCTGGTATTTCAGCGAAACAGTAAACTTTGTCTTTACCAGTTTGATCATATAAAACAACTTAACATGTTCAGATGGTTCTATTGTACTTACTGCTGCTAAAATGTACTCACCAGCTCCTGAATGTTGTTGCTTGTGAGAACCAGTTCTGTCAGATTCTGCAGAGATTGCTCCAGGTTCTCACCTATGCGACTGGAGAAACATTTCATGAAGTTACGATTCAATTATGATTATGATTAAGGTAATAATCGATTTCTTAAAAAAATGAGTTGCTTTTTATCTTATTTTAAGTTACTTTGTGTTAAAAGTACAAATCAGAAAACAGAGTGACTGAAAGAGGATGGGATAATGGACAACAACTTAGAGTTTAGGCAAGAGTGAAGAAAGAAACACACACAAAAATGGCCAAAGCCAATTCTCCACCTTTAAACATGACTGAGCCTCTGACATGGAAGATTACTGGGAGAGAAGGTGACTTTCACAAGCATGTTTAAGGCTTAAGCATGGAATGACTACAAAATAAAAACCTCAGTAGACATAACATTACATTACAATTTGTCTGTGACAAATAGGATTCCAGTAGAATTATTTCTTTATTGGAATCGTTTGGAGGATTTGGTTTCAATCTGATCATCGGTTCCCAATTTAACAAGTTTTGGTTTCCGTAGCGACCAGGCGCTTGTTGTGTTGCAGCCTTGGAGCACAGTAAGCGGCGCTCTAGTGTGGCTTTATTTTACGTTGAAAAAGCCCCGTCAAACGGCAACCCACCATTGAATCAAAATAAAACTTTCCTCTTATTTGTGAAAATAGTCATGTGACCCATTTCAACTCCACCCCTCAAAGAATCTGAATCGAGAATCGATAAGAACCAGAATCGAAAGGAAGAATCGGAATTGGAATCAGAATCGTTACAATCCAAATGATGCGAGTGACAAATACTGTATATGTCAAAATCTAAGCTTTGTCTAGCTGCTTTGTCTAGGAAGAGCAAACTGAGTAGCAAACTCAGATTTATATGTATATTTTTAAAAATCACGCATGGAAATGTACATAAAAGAATTGTTGCATCGAGATGCATCGATAATCTGTTTAGAATCGAATCGTTGGTCTCTGAATCGGAATCGAAAGGTGCCAATCGATTCCCACCCCTAATAATGCCCTGTTCATATTAATCAAACAAACTGGACATTGGGGTCAAGTGTAGTCAGATCTGGGCCCAGGTCCCGGATGTGAAAGCCCCCCCTTCTCTTTTAACTAGTTCTCATTAGATTTTTTCGATTTTGAATTGTTACCTGCCAACAGAATTTTGTGTTTTCCTTGACATAAATAAAGACATTTTACCATAAACTGGTACCTAAAAATGTATCAGAATGCAGGAAATGAAATCTTGACACTCAAAATTTCCCCCCAACGGCCCATTCTGAGCCGGGAAAAGGCCTGTAAGTGACTTGGAAGTCAATTGTGAATTGGAGGTCAAACAGGTATGTGGACCTGTAATTAAGGCTTAAACATTATACATAAACAAAGATTTGTGTGTATATCCGGGTTCTATAAAAATAGGCGATAGACACCTTTCCCATTACCAGTAGAGTATGCCTTTCTGCGTTTTTTTCTGGCGTGTCACATTCAACGTCACAAAAAGCACCAGAAAGCAAGGTTAGTAAACAGTGAAAAGCAGGACGGAGGCCAGTATTTCATCATATTTCCATTCAGGGTGTAGCAGCTATAACTTACCAAATCCTGTTGTTGTTCATTAGCAATGTTTTCAGTCTTTTGAGCAGAGGAAAGCCGTCCAGTTTTCTGACTTCATTATCAGAGAAGTCAATGGTGTCAAACTGGTCCAGAGTAGCTCCGAGATTTTCAAGCACTGGGATTTTATAACCTGCGAGATGAAAAAACATGAAAATGCATTGAGTATTGTCTCCAAAGATTAGCATGATCTATTTCACAGGCAGTTCAGAAAGCTCTAATAGCTCTAAGCCGAGCAACGTACGTCACCACGACGTGTAGTTACATTTTTCAAGAGGTGCACGTCAGGCTACACTGTAGGGTCCGTGCCTCCACGTACCTACGTATGTAGCTAGGGCTGGGCGATAAAACAATCTCGATATAGGATCGCAATAAAATTCAGGTCGATAACGATGATTAACTTTGGACAAATTTTACTCGATTTGGATAGATCTAACAGCCTATCACACAGCAGAAATAAACGCCAATCCATTTCAGAAGGTGGCGGTAATGCACACCAAAAGTTGTTTGCCAACCGCCAAAAAACGTCAATAGAAGAAGAGGTTTTTGGCTTGCCCGTCAAAGTACACGCCCATTTCCTACACAGAGCATTGTTTGAGCTACCGGCGGTGAAGAAATGAGTGGAACCGAGGGGCATGGGCACGAAAAACGACGGTGAAAGTGAACTTGTGTCATCCTCCAAAGCTGAGGAAATTGTTGACAAAAAGGTAACAGGACATCAATTATATGGAAGTGGTTTGGATATCTCAAAAGCGACGAAGCGCAGATTAACACGGTCTGCAAAATATGCCGTGTCGACCAAGACGGGAAACACAACCAATCTTTTGTCACTTGAAAAAGGTACCATCCCAGCGAACACAGCGAGAGTTTGAAAATGCGGGCCCATGTTAACGTTAGTCTGCCCACAAGTTTTGTCCAACGTCCTAGTGGTTCTTCTGCTGTTAGCAGCGCTAGTGGGTCTGAAAAATAACAATCAATCGTGTCATCTTTTGTGACCATTGCCCCCATATGAAAAGTGAATGTGATAGTAGTCGCAGCTTTTAGTTTTATTTACATTATTTGCATTTACATTACTAACTTGTACTGTTTTGTTAAGGCAGATAAAGCATGTTTGCAAAGTTAAATGTTTACATTTATATGTTACTCAATATATTCTTTTATCACACAATATATTCTAAACCAAGCCATGTTTGCACAGTTCAAGGTTACATTATGTTATTCTATTTTTTATGTTAATAAACTATATTCTACAGTTTAACTAATGAACCCTCTGGTTTCTTCAGGCTTCAGTCATTATCAGGTTACTCTTCAACCTGGCAGCATTATCAAATTATATATCTTGATAAATACCGATATTGATCAATATGGAAAAAATTATCGTAATCATATTTTTTTGCCATATCGCCCAGCCCTACTCGTATGTATTCTGAATGATTCTGAATGGCAGATTCTAGCTTAGGAGAATACTTTGATTAGTTGGTGGAAGTAATTACATATTTGTGAAAGAACAAAATCATGACCTGCGCTGAAAAAACATGGGATGAAAATCTCTGCAGCTACAATCAGTTCTGCTGAATAATAATTTACCGCTTAACACTCAGTACGGACATTTCAAATCAAGCTGTGATAAGAATCAAATTGTGTAAAATACCTCATTTTACGCAAAGGTGCAATTCTCGGCGGGCAGACAGAACTCGGCACAACACCGGAAGCCATGTCAGCAAGCTCTGCTAACATTGGCTAGCCCAGGTTCTCTTGTACTTTGAGAACGCCACACTGACAACTTAATGAATTTTTTTCTTTTAGCTCAATTCATTAAATTCTGGGGATCAGCAGCAGCACTTACCTGGGGATGCTATTGTCTTAGTATCGCTTTAACTTGCAGCTTTGCATAACCATAAAGTGGTTATGGTAACGTTACGTTAGTTAAAACTTAGGCTGCTGTCAGACGTTAACTTACCTAACTTTGTGTTGTGTAACAGCTAACGTTACCTTGCTAACCTGTAATCGTTGTAACCTATATAAGAGGATAAAAACACTTAAAACGTTTTAGAATTGTTAGGGCGTGAGGCCCGCGTAAAACCTGGACAAGCTAACTACATATCCAACTAACGTTACGCTGTCGTAATGGGAGTGAACTAACCTCGTAAATCCAGCTCTCTGTCTCTCACAGGGTTGGTATATTGAGCAGCTTGCTCAATTAGCTCCGCAGATAGTTTCACCATGTCGAGGTAAAGAACAGAGGTTAGCGAAAATTATTTTTGCAGCTAAATGTTCTGAGGCGTGCGTAGAACGCTGCAAACAAAACACGCTGCTGCCCAGCCGGAACAAAAGCTTCCTTCGACCGCTCTGTGCTGATGAAAACCGGCTTTATTTTGTCCTAGCGCCCACCAGCGGATGGAGGACAAAAACAACGTGAAACTTGCTGCAAGGCAGGGGAGCACCGGGATCACATTACACATTACAGTGCAGGGGTTAGGGTTACACTACATTCATCATCTGAATATAAAATATGCTAATATGTTTGTAAATATAACACATATATATGTCAACTATAAATACACACATATAATAACAATAATAGTATTATTATTAGGGCTGTCAAACGATTACATTTTCTTAATCGTGATTAATCGTTGAATTTCTATAGTTAATCACGATTAATTGCATGTTTTATCACATGATTAAAATTCTATTATTTTGCATTTCAGAACTGTTTTTAAGTACATATTAACAATGGAAAGCCATTCTTACCAGTGTATCTTGATTGGGAATCAAATGAATGCAAAGAAAATGACTTTATGAACTTGATTTTAAGATTTGTATTTGTTTATTATATATTTAATCAAGTCACACATTTGAATTTAACAACAACTATGAATGCACCACGAAGCTGTAAATTACCAGTTTCATTGAACGCACCGTCTGTGTTTTTCCGACAACAGCAGTTGCAGATTGTTACAGCCCAGTGTGCCAAGTACATCTCGCTGCAGTCTGCGGGAAGGCGGGGCTTGGCATCAAGCCTCGCCCACATCCAAGTCAGTCATTTTTTTTTTTTGCTTACGTCATTCCCCATAAGCTCTAACGGATCCAAGTCAGTCATTTTTTTTTTTTACCTACGTCGTCTCCCCATACGTTCGAACCATACAGTCTATGGCTCGAACGGACCAAGACGGTAGCAAACCTCATATCCTCTTGTTTCACATTAGATGACAGAAACTGATGTAAGCTAAACACAAACGACATTTCATGCAACAACAGTGAACTGTAATTGGGCCCGTGTACTTTTTCGTTCATTTGATTTCCGACTTTGAAACGAAAAGAGTGGTTCGGAAATAACGTAAGACTGCTCCGGTGAAAGCCTTGTTTTCATGAGCTTCTGGGGCTAGCTGCTAACTAGTTAGCCAATGCTAAAAGGTATGGAAGTAGCCTACTAGTTTCCCCTGCTTTCTATCAATATTCCTCAGTATTTGTCTTTTGGTGTAGTTTGCTAACATGCTCGTAGACATGTAAATGACCTGTTTGCGTGCTAGCTAAGTCAACGGTCAACACCTTTTATATTGTAACGTGAAAGCTCAGGCTGCGTTAGCTTCAGCTAAACCACAGCAGCAACTTGCACTGCCCCGTTAAAATGCAACTTCAACCCTCGGATATAACGGTAATCACGTAGCGATTTTACTGTATCTAAACATCTGTATGTGTGTTCGACCTTTTGAAATACTTAGATTAGGTGTGTTACTGTGCAGGTAATATCCGAGGAGCATCTCGCATGATTGTGAATTCTACTGAACCAGATAGAGACCATTTAAAGACTCAGGAACCCTTTGCAGGTGTTTTGTATTAATTAGCTGATTAGAGTGGGACACTTTGAGCCTAAAATATTGAACCTTTTCACAATATTCAAATTTTCTGAGGGTTTTCATAAACTGTAAGCCATAGCCATCAAAATGATAACAAATACAGGCTTGAAATATCTCGCTTTGCATGTAATAAGTCTATATAATTAGTTTTACCTTTTAAGTTGAATTACTGAAAAAATGAACTTTTGCACAATATTCTAATTTTTCGAGTTTCACCTGTATGCTTCTGGTTCACCTGTTAATTGTTAAAGCAAAATCGCCCCTTTGTACATTTGGTTGTGACTGAATTCTTGCTGTTAATATGAAAGTCCATAACGAAACAACACACCATTCTACTTTTGAGGGCTAAATTACATGAAATATGGCTCGTTTTCCGTTTGAACACATTGTCATCAATATTAACAAGGTTTAAAATGACCCATTTTTCAAATTTGGATATCATTTCAAAATCAGAAATCAGTAGTAACTACATGAAAACTTCACTGTTGCATGAAATATCGTTTGTTTAGCCTACATCATCAGTTTCTATCTAATGTGAATCAAGAGGCTCTATCAGCTTCGCTACCAGGCTGTCTTTTGTCTTCAAAAAACTTTATTATTCAAGTACAGATCCATAAACACATTGAAAACATTAAATGCATACATACATACACGAAAAAGGGGCGCATTAAATTTACATTAAAGAGGTTGTAAGGCATTGTAAATGTTCAGAGTCCGGATGGCTTTCTTATTTGTCAGTCCTTTTTTAAGGTTTTAAAATATAATTTCATGTCATTTTTAAATTGGTGACTAGCCTATTCGGTTTTCTTTCAGATCATTTACATTTATAGATATAAAATTTTCAAATAAAATTAAAAGATTCAAAATAAAAAACATGTCATTTATCCAAATAATTTTCTTCATAGTAAAAAAATTCTACCAGGCTGTCTTGGTCATGGATGTATTAAGAGAACGGTCTTGGTCCGTTAGAGCGTATGGGGAATGACGTAAGCAAAAAAAAAATGACTGGCTTGATGTCAAGCCCCGCCTTCCCGCAGACTGCAGCGAGATGTACTTGGGGGCTTCAGCCCCGAATGTATTTTGAAAAGTTGACTGACAAATATGAAACCGGACGTCGCTTAGTGTCCACTCTCGCTGTAAAAAGCAGGGCAGGTTCAGGTTTATGGATGCGCTCTGCTGTCGACACGCTGTGGCAGATGTGTCCCGTTTGTGCTCCGTGTATTTCTGCCGTAGTTTTGGTTTTCCACCTCCGATGTAGAGCAGCATTCAGCCACTTCCCTAAACTTTGTCTCATTCAGAGACCAGAGACTCGAACAGGGCTCTGAGTCTGTCAGGAGGTCTGAGATCTATCATATCAGCAGAGAAATCACGTAATGCACAGCAGGCTACGGTGCAGGTAGATTATTTTCAGAAAAGTGACTGTATTCTTGTAATAGCCTATTATAACTTTATTTTTCTCAAAATATCACAACTCCTCCAAATCTCAGAGAACACAGATGGGATGAGATATATTTGAATGTGAATGTGCACAAAGTTTTGGACATGAGCAGAAATCTTGCTCAAACATCTGAAATATTACAGTCCAGGAGTTTATTAATACATTAAAATGAATAATGAATCATTGAGGTAAATAATTGTCATATGCACATTTAAGGAGGTTACTTCCCCAACAAAAGACGAAGAGGAGGGAGGAGTAAATGATGCTAGGCTACATGTGTGCTGACTCAGATATAATTAGAAAAGTCGATGTACAGGAGAATAAATAGATGAAAGCAATACAGAATGCCTGAGAGCCTTACTGCTAAATATTCCATTATGTTTTTATATTTGGATTGTAATCTATGTTTCCCTTTACATAAAGATATTTCCAGCATATTGATTCAGGCAAAAAGGTAGAAATAGGTGCATACAAATTCACCAGAATGCAGGAAATGAAGTGTTTAGTGCTCAAAATGTTCAGGGGGTTGACCCCCCACCCCCCCACCCCCCATCATAGCACATGTGCACTTGAGGATAGGCCCACTGATGTTCAGTGATTTTAAAAGTAGCCTCAATTAGGCCTGCATGAAATTAGAAATGATTTGCTGTTGCAAAGAATCGTTTATGAATGCACTTTTTAAAAAGTTGTGGAAATAAAATGTCTTCAAATACAATATTAAAAAATTTACATTTTATCAGTTGTTATTGAAACTTATCATTGTCTGGGACACACAAAAGATGGCATGTACTGCAGAGGCGTGTGTGGGTTAGGGCAGGCGGACGGGATTTTGGGGAAGGGGGGGCTCGGCTGTCCTTAACTACTCTAAGGGGAGGCTCACATTCACCCAATTTGAAAACCCCTGCTCTACAGTGAAATACAGTCACACTTTACACCGTTTAGCGTTAGCTGTCAGCATTGTAACCGTATTTAATCCAGCTACTAGCTAGCGGTAGGCTAACGTTAGCTGCTGTCAAGTGTAGTGTTAAAGCCAATGTTGCAGGTTAACCACCACTGTTGATTAATGGGTACATAAAGCACTCAACATATGTATATCATTGTTAAAAATGTCACCAAATAGTGTTAAAGGCCAGTTTTTACCGTTTTAGTCGTTTAGTGGGTTTTTTAACGCAATTTGGTGATGACGTCACGTTGGGGAGACGTGCCTCAGTTTAGTACTAGAACTATGGTGACTGACTGGGATGTGGAAGAGGTGTTTTTACTGTCAGTGAATAGCACCGAGTGAAGTCAATGTTTTCTTTATATTTAGTGACAGTGATAATGTCGTTAGTTCAGATAAGTACCGGTAATCTAGCTAGATCTAGAAATAGAAGGCATCATGCTAGCTATGGGCTAACTTGCCAGTCAGTCCCACCTGTGAAATCCCCCGACGTTGTAAACACTTTTTCGATTAGATATCTCACGTTTTGATGGACCCTACTAGCTCCAGTAACAACATATTTGCCTAGTGTTTATTTATTACTTGGATGGGGATGCTGTTCGGCTTTTCACAAGTTTAGACAGCTAGCTAAAGCTACGCTGACGTTTTGCTAACGTTAGCGCAACAGCGTTAGCCTAGACGGCTAGGTAAATATTACGAAGGAATAACTTCCTATATCTGCGTCCACGTTGTCAACATAAGACATGGCGTTAGTGCTCTTTTTGTACCATAATTGTATTGAATGAAATGTTAAGCTTCGCTGCTACGAGATGGGTGGGTTTTTGTTAACTACGTTACACACAAAGTTAACTGGCTATAGTTAGCCTGTGCTAGTGGAATTAGCTAACGTTGCGTAGCCAGCCAGCAGCTTTGGCAGTAGTTCCGGCGAGCTAACCACGACAGCTAACGCATCCACAAGCGTCTCTATTTCAAACATCACTGCAGATTGACTGCTTTTAGCAGCAGAGGTTGATTCTGGGTGACAATACTGTCGTGGTTAGCTTACCGAAACTACTACCGATTGCCGAAGTTGCTGGCTGGTTACGCAACGTTAGCTAATTCCGCTAGCATACAGGCTAACTATAGCCAGTTAGCTTTGTATGTAGCTAACAAAAACCCACCCATCTCGTAGGAGCGAAGCTTAACATTTCATTCAATAAAATGATGGTACAAAAGGAGCACTAACGCAACATGTCTTATGTTGACAACGTGGACGCAGATATAGGAAACTCCGAAGGCAGTCGTAATATTTACCTAGCTAGCAGTCTAGGCTAACGCTGTTGCGCTAACGTTAGCAAACGTCGGCGTAGCTAGCTGTCTAAACTTGTGAAAAGCCGAACAGTATCCCCATCCAAGCTGTGTTTCACTTTCCCTCCAATATTATTATACACATAATAAAGACACATGGACTCGGTCGAGACCAAAAGTCATATTTTGCAACACTAGCGGCACAGACCGAGCCCATAGACAGTGAACACAGACGGGGCTTTCGCATAGACTGTATATAAATACTGTATATATAAGCTTTCGTCTGTCGTCTCCCCAACGTGACGTAATGCAATGCATTGTGGGGGAACAGAGAATCATTGCAAACTGCTGTAAAATAGTACTACTTTTTCGTATTTTATTCCGTTTTATGATATCCATTGTATTAGATGTTGTTGGGTAACAGTTTAAATGTTTATTACCAACAAGCAAAATATCACGTGATTTCATCATTGTTTCCCGCTGTTATGTCCTGAAAGCTGTTTTCGAGTACGGTAAGTAAATTACTGAAGTGGTACTTTTTTTCTATTTACAAGTTGTGTTTCTCGTTTCATGTGTCACAGTAATTATCAATCTACAGGTTATTTAGCGCTGTAACACATATGATCAAGTTTGCCTTGTCAGAGTTTTTCAGTATACATGTAATTCGGGTTTAAATGTCAGGAGCTCCAGTCGGGACGAAAGTAACACTTGTTACTTTCGTCCCGACTGCTAATGAGGTGTTTTTCTCTGTGTTGCAGAGTTTATTAAAACATGTTTATGTCATATTATACCAACAGAATATGCCAAGAGTGAGGGTCAGAAAGACAGACAGAGGTCTGATTCAGCCAGATGTGTATGAGAGGGCGTTTCTGGACATATCTGTAAGACACATTAGTCTTAGGGCAGCTGCAAAGTCGCATGGCATATGCCATGTCACTTTGCTCCGATACTGCAGGAGGAGGGCAGAGAAAAGTAGGGAGAAGACAAGACCACCAGGGTACAGGTCACACACCAAAGTCTTCTCTGTGGACCAGGAGAGGAAGCTGGAGGCTTATATTAAGAGGGCAGCTGATATTTATTTTGGCCTGTCTCCTAAGGAGTTTAGTGTAGTAACGTTACAGTAAAAACATTCAAAATGCAGCTCACTTACACACTGCCTTAGCCTACTATAACCAGTTTAAATGCTTATCAAAATGTGAGATTTGTATATTCTTTAAATAGATTTTTCATTTTTATTCTAATTTTTATTTTTATTGACATTACATTTGATTTTTTCACTGTCTGCAAAGCTGCTGCAACATGTAAAAATCCCTAGTGCAGGATCAGTAAAGTCTTATTTTATCTTAATTATGTCATAAAAAAATGTCCCTCTAAATGTTTTTTAAACTGTTTTAGGTGCGCAGATTTGCATATGAGTTGGCCAGAAGATATGGGTGCAAATATCCGAGTGGATGGGATGCCACCAAGATGCCGGGAAAGGACTGGCTCACCTCCTTCCTTGAAAGGAACAACACCTTATCTATTCGTAGACCCCAAGCCACCAGCATGTCCCGTTCCACTAGCTTCAACAGAACAAATGTGTCCTCTTTTTTTAACAACCTAAATTCAGTTCTTGCCCGCTACCTTTTTGAAGCAAAGGACATTTGGAACGTGGATGAAACAGGTAAAGTTTACAATTCATTAAAACTAAAAAAGTTACAATGATTCAGTGGTTTAAAATACATGGGACAAATCTTTTGTTATATAACATTTAATAAACAGACCATGATAATAAATACATACTGTAGCCTATACAGATAAATATATACAGGTTATAAAACTATGAGGTGAATAAATATGAAATTATATAAAAACACTACACGCACACACACACACACACACACACACACATACACCTAGCTCTAATAAAAACAAACAAACAAAAAAAATATATTAATGCAGATATAGAGATAATAAAACAATAATGTAAATATAATGTAACTATATACAAACAACAATACACTCACATCTAGGTATATAAACACTTACAAATGTTCATGAAAGCTCATCAATGTTTATAATTAAATTTCAGGTACCACAACGGTCCAGGTGCCAGGTAAAATTATCGCCACGAAGGGGAAGCGCCAGGTCGGTGCAGTGACCTCTGGGGAAAGGGGGACATTGGTCACCATTGCCCTTGCTGTTAATGCACAAGGCAATTGCATTCCCCCGTATTTCATTTTTCCCAGGAAGAAGTTCCAGGACCACTTTGTTAGGAATGGTCCCATCGGCTCTACTGGTTCTGCTAATAGTTCAGGTTGGATGCATGATGTTGACTTTCTTTCCTTTCTTCAGCACTTTGCCAGACACACCCGTGTGAACCTGGAGTCGAAGGTGCTGCTCCTCCTTGACAATCACTGGTCACACCTTTCTGTGGCAGCAATTGACTTTTGTCGGTCAAACGGCATAGTCCTCCTATCTTTCCCATCCCCACTGCTCACATCGTCTCCAGCCGCTCGACAGGAGTGTGTTCGGTCCACTGAAGCGATATGTTAACACAGCAGCAGATCACTGGATGAGAACACACCCTGGAAAAACGTTGACCATATACGACATCCCAATCCTAGTGGCCACAGCTCTGCCACGTGCAGCAACACCCAGCAACATCAGATCTGGCTTTGTGTGCACTGGCATCTGTCCTTTCAACCCAGATATTTTTGAGGAGCAAGACTTTTCACCTGCATATGTCACTGACCGCCCAGTTCCATGTGTAGGCCTACCATGTGCTCCCACAGCACATTCTAACACAGACCCATACAGCCAGAGCCTATTTGAGGGAGGACTGCTGCCAGAGTATCCTGCGGGTTCAACTAGGGACACCTGTTTAGAGTCTGCCATCCCTGACCACCCAGCTGTCTGTTCAGGTAAGATAAAATAAGATGGAACTTGGTTAGTCCTGAAGGATTTTAGTAAAATAATTACTAAAATAGAATTGTGCACTTGATATTAATATTATTGTTTCTGTGTCTGCTGATTAAGCTGTCCCTCCTGAAGAAAGGGGAAGAGGTATGCTTGAGGTAAGACATACTAGTCCATGTCTGTTCATTCCAGAAGCTGTACGTCCCTTCCCCAAGGCTGGTCCGAGAAAGGACACAAAACGGAGAGGCAAAAGGAGGTGAGTAGCGTTTGGTTTTTGCTTTTTCCTGAGTAATTTATTTATTCTATCATGTGGACAGAGGATGAGCAAAAACTGCCTGTAAATTTATACAAATGTTGACAAAAAATGTTCTCATTTTGAATGTTTCAGGTCAACGGCGATCCTCACTGACTCTCCGGTGAGGGCAGCACTGGAGGAGGAGCAACAGAAGAGGATCCAGAAGAAGAAGAAGAAGCCTCAGAAGAAGCCGCCTGCTCCAAAGAAAAGGTTCCTCACGGTCGAAAACACTGCACCCACAGTTTCCTTGGACAAGGATGAGGAATGTCTTGTGTGTGAGGAAACATTCAGCTCATCCTTGCCTGGGGAAGTGTGGGTTCAGTGTCTCTTTTGCCAGCTCTGGTCACATGAGGCATGCACTGAGGGTGCAGAACATTATATCTGTCACCACTGTGACAATGAGTAGGCTGATGCCTTTTTTATGTTCCTTTTTGTTTGTTTACATAAGTCAGGTTTCCATCAAAGTTATGGTGGCATTCCTTTGCTGTTTTTGTTTCTAGGTTTCACTAGAGGAACATTGAGGAACAGCTGATTTCGGTATGTCACCCTCACATTTTATCCCTCACATTTAGGTTAGCCATACCTTAGCTTTTCCACCTCCACCTATGAATTTTTATTTATTTTATTTTATTTATTTTTAGTGTTTCCATCCAGATGTTTTTATGCACATTTTGAATTTACGCATAAAAACATGACTACTGTTAGATTATTTTGAGATTTTATGCTAATTTAGTTTAATTTTCATATTGTTCATATTGTTGAATGTTTTATAAAATGGATTGACATTGCCAATAAAAAAATATTCTAAACAAATCAAGTTTTTACTCTGTTATATTTGAAACATTTGATGAAACTGAAATTTTAAATGAAAATGTAATTTAATATTTTTTTTTTTGCAAAGATAAAGGACAGAATATGTTTGCAGTTACATATTAACAAAGTTATAGTCAGATATATTTAATGAAAACAAGAGTAACACAAAAAAAATCTAGCTTGTATTGTTGTGTTACTTTTGACCCACCTGTGTGTTACTTTCGTCCCTACTTATGGGGTCGAAAGTAACAATGTGCAACTTATGTTCAAAGTGAAATTGTACTGAAGTCATTCGACATTTGTACAAAATACCACCTGGTATTGATAGACCACACTTGTGAGTTATTGACCACAGCAAAAATATATCTCTGTCTAAAACAATATCTTTTAAAAATATGTTTTTCTGAAAAATGGTACTTTCGCCCTTGCTCTCCCCTACTCAAATTGGGACGTTCAGTCAAAATCAAGCACTTCACCTTCAAACGGGATCTCCGTTTGCAGGGTTCAGGCTGTACCGGACTCTCCCAGTGATCATGATGTTCTGGGGGACCGGCTGCAGCAGCGTGAGCCGCTGCTGACGGCCGCAGAGCTTCGCCGGAGCTCTGACTAATGTCGGTCCGCGCGACCGTCTGACGGCATCAGTATTAAATTGACAGTTTCATTACCGGTTAAAAACGTCTCGTTGTCGCGTTAAATAGTAGTCTAATTCAGTGTTTTGGTAAAGTTGGTTTTAACACCTGATGCGAAGAGGAGTAGCCTACACATGACAACCCTGAACAAGCAGCGTCGTTCTGCGCTGTCTTTCTGCTGTGCTCTATTCACATAGTGTCACATTTTACACTTTGTAGGTTTAACTCTGCAATTAATCCGCGGTTCACATGTATGCATGAACTGTGGTGGTCCGTTACATTGTAGTCTTAAAATCCATGCACCATCACTGATCATTTTTGATCAATAGAATGTAGAAAACACACTTCATAACGTTTTGTATCCATAACATGATTGTGTTATTCTACAATTTAGCAGTAAAAGCAGTAGCCTCTGAAAGTCAATCCTACATTTTTCAACTTGGGAGCAAAACGTGCTCTTTGGGGGAAAAAAGTTACCATAAAGCCCATAAAACAACTGGACTTTGTTTGTCCGGCCCATGTCTCGGATGTGAAAGCCCCCTTACTGGACTATTGAATATTATAATATTCCATTATATTTTGTATTTTAAATTGTTACCTGCCACCAGAATTTTGTGATTTCCTTGCCATAAATATAGACATTTTTACCATAAATTGGTGCCCAAAATGTATCAGAATGCAGGAATTGAAGTCTTTTACCCATCAAAATTTTCTGGGAGAGGACCCACAGACCCCCCTGCTTTATGTGTTCCCCCAAAGGCCAATTCTGAGCAAGGAATAACCCTGAAGTATAATCACAGACAGCCATAAAAACATTAAAATGGCAGAGTTAGCCAGTTAAAACAGATGAAAAGATGGAAAACCAGACGGACAATATGTACAGTGTCAACAGAGAGAAACACAGACAGTCGAACAGACAGACAGTGACAACAAAGAACATCATACTGTAGAGAATGACAGTAACAGCATACAAACGGCATAAACAGATTTGTTATAAACGTGTGCTCTTTAAAAAGTAGTAAGCATTGTTTGCCAGTTACTTACATTAAATGTTTAAAAATCTGTTACATAAGGTACTCCTTAGGGGGGTCTAAGGGTTGTCCCCCCCTAGAAAACCATGCTGTGTATTGTAAATAACATTAAGATGTATACTTAAAATATCTGTGTAAGTAGTAAAACAATACAAACCCCAAAAAATGCTTTTTAAGTTTAGAAACATTTTGAGACCCCCCTCCTTTGCCTCACAGTGGTTTGGTCCACTGCCTGCTGTAGTTAGGAATCGGATCTGCAGCACTCGACTCACAGTCACATCGGGTAGTGACAGGAATGTAGCTAGTAAGTAGGTGGTTCAAGGATGTTTTATTCACATTAAACATCGGATGAAGTTGTTCTTTTCTCAAATAGAAATGATGCTGAGTAATTAATGAATTAGTCATGACAAAAAGTTTGCTATGTTAGTGTAATATAATGTAACGTTACCTAGCTTGTTTAATAGCTTGTTGGATAGAAATGCACCCACTACAACTAACGTTACCACGGCGATAAGCCTAACGTTATGTGTGTGAACTTATATTAGGGTTATTATCATAGACTGTATATTGAAGATCTACAGTTGTGTTTTGTTCAATATGATGTTAAGTGGCTGATCAATAGGTTTGCTGCAAACAGTGTGGCTCATGTCGCTGTCAGGGTGAGCAGATGAGCGTTACCAGTGGCTCACTAATTAACATTATGATCAGCTAATTTAACAAGTGTACAAAAGTATTGTATTTCTTTTATATGGGGACACTTTTTCAAAATAAGTCATTATGTTTTAAGGTATTTTTGTGGCTTGATTGTAAACAACTTAAAAATATATACATGGTTTTAAAGAAGAATATTTTGGTCAATTTAGTCAGCTTTTTCATTGAATCAAGAGAACCACTGAAAAGAAGGATAATGGTAGCCTACAGTCTCCATGCTACACTAATGATAGTATTAAGGCTTTCCTCTGTGTACACATGTCCTCTACGAGTATAATTGTGGCTGTATTATTTGTGTCCCCTTCAAAAATTGCTCTTCAGAAATTTTATGTTTATTACCTACTGTTAGATCAGATTTACGCCCATGGGTGGGGCTGCATGGTAATGTGGGCTGGTGTGCCAGAGCTGAATTTTTGTTCCAGTCCGCCCCTGCATACACTGGTGGCCGAAGCTGCTGTAGAAGGTGCTACCTGCTCATCAGATAATAATAATAATAATAATAATAAGAAGAAGAAGAAGAAGACGAAGCAGAACATCTTTTTATTTACATATGTTTGTTATGACGGTTTTGTGTACGTCTGCACCTTAAAGCTATAGTGCGTAGATTCTGCCGCCCCCATGAGGAATTCTAAGTAATGACAATAAAACTGTCAGCGCGTCCACATGATGCAAGCCTTCCATGACCGAGAACCCCCCCCACCCCCCCCCCCAAGACTGTGCGGGGGTCCTGAGGCCAGCAGCCGTCTTCCAACCGTGACACCATGCAGTTTCTGTGTGAGCCGGGCAGGAAAGATTGTGGCCGATCCCTCCCACCATTAGTCTATATCCACGACCTTCCACTTCCGGGATTGCTTTGTTGCCGCTGAAAATTCCGTCGTACTCTTTCTTTGTGTTGGAATTTTAAACTCTGGTCGATTTATGAGTACTATGGTTAACTGCTCCTCAGATCTCTTTTGAACGTACACATGTTCCACCAAAACAAGTCCCTTCCCGAGGCTATTTTTCAGCAGCACTGGGGCTCTGTGCGGCGCTTAGTGACAATTTTGATTGGTCTAAAGAAATGCCAATAAACCAGAGCACGTTTCTCTCCCATCCCGGAATGCTGTGTGGACTAGCCAGACCCTCCTCCGCAGCGCTGTGGAGGAAGGTCTGGCAAAGCGAGACTATCTACTACATGGACACAAACTTTTTGAAACACTCCCCTCAGCAGGAAGTTGCGATCCATCCAAAACCTTCACGCCACAAGAATAGTTTCTTTCTGTCTGCAGTGGGTCAAGTTTAGGCAACTAAACCAATTGATTCATTTTGGGTAGAATTGCTGCCAAGGTTAAATATTAAAGTAAGCCACTGGAAGCAACCCTCTGTCAAACATGAGTTGTACACTCATCCACCAGCTCGAGTTAAGTCTCCACAGTACTTTAATGTCACACTACTTCATGCGTTAAAAGTGAATGTTGGCAATATGTGTAAATTGTGTACTGCAAAATCATTCCAATACGAACAAAACTCTTTGGACTATTGGGCTGGCAAGGCTTCTGTCTGTACCTTTCCTGTAGTTACAGATTTAAGTTTTTTTACTCATTGTGTTTGGCTCCCTGTCCAGCACCACTCCTGCTAGACAAACAACGGCACTCAACATCGCCCAGAGCTGATACACACTGATAACAGCTCATACACACATCGGGCTTATCTCTCTCGCATGCCAAGTTCAACCAGACGTGTAACTTCTGTGTACTGTGAACAGATAACCATCTGTAGATTGCTTGCGTTGTGAATCCCCAGGTAAAATGCAGTAGCAATAATTATTAAATAATGAGTAATTAGATAATGAGACTACTTATGACTACTCAGTATGATGTATCACTTTATGGGGCGTACAAAAGAGTTCTAATTAGTAACTGAATACGTCGCTGATTCAGAGTTCATGCAGGAACGACTCATGTAGAAAGTGGTCAGTATGTTGATTCACAGATTTATGAACTACCGTAATCATTTCCTTATGATTTCATTAATATAGTATCTACTAGTCCGTTCTCTAGTAACTAAATTAGCTAGTCCTGGAGTTATTAAGGAAGTAGGTATTATCGACTCAATAATTATCTAATCATTCCGGATTGGTTCCTCACTCGTTCCTTAGGAACTACTCATAATTCTGTACACCATATTGTAAAGTGTTACCATCTACAGTCCACATTCTGTGCACAAATATATTTCAAAGTCATTATGTGTCTTCAGCAGTGTGAGTTAATCAAATCCAGTGGATATGAAGCATCAGGCTATACTGAAACCACTTTTTCAGAACCCTCTTCATACAGTCTGCATTAGCAACATGCATCTTGGCCAAGCAGTTAATCTCACCTCCAAAACTCACTTAAACAACCACAACACGACATACGTGTCTCAAAATAAGCTCTGTGGACCAAAACAGTGGCAACAATTCTCTCTCAGAAAGCATGCATCGTCACTCTTAACACATTCGCCTTAAAAACAACAAGGAGCATTTGCCTTAATGAGGAACTTTTATTTCTTAAGTTTGAATGATTTTTCACACATCAGTATTTCATTAAAGAATAACAGTTTTTCATTTAGACTGTACTAAAGTGTATGTAACACGAATGAAAGCGAAAATTGCTTTAATATCTTTTATGTTTTCGATATCTGTACATTGTACTGTTCTCATCAACATCATATCTCATGTCTTCTCTTTCAGCTGAAATCAGTTGTTTGGAATGATTATTCCTTCATTTTATTGTAAATATTCTGCTAAAAATGTTCTATATATTTCAATATGGTTATTGCAGAAATGCACACCAGCTTTTAACAGTTTTGAAAGCAGTGTGTTAGCATTTGAACAGTGTTTTTATGTAAACTTTGCGGCCCTGGTAGATGTTTGCGATTGGTCATGCTGTGCAAACACCGCCTCTTTTATGTGAACGCGCGCGTCGCTGGATTGGGAAACCCTGGGTTGATTGAACTAGTTGATAACCACCGTCGTGACACATCTAATGCGGGACCGCAGTTGTTAGGTTAGGTGACTGAAATAAATACAGGGCATGTTGAACTTGATTCGTAGTGCAGGCCTCGGCTTGGAGTTGTGTAACACTTAGCCGAGAGAAGAAAAAACTGTTGAAACCAGAGCGTTCAGAACAGTTGGAAATCTGAACGTTTTAGCTCACAGGGATTTCTCTAAAATACGTTTATCTCATTATTTGGCCACGTTTAAACATAAAAATCCAACATTATGACATTGTAGTAGTTCCACTTTAAACACACTGAGCACAAAGAGGGGAAGTGATGAGGTGAACCATGCGGCTACCCTTCGGTTCGAAAGCTAAGTCCCTACAGACTGACCTATTAGTGCCCCCAATTGGTGGAGTAACCATATGATATAATAATCCCATGAATGTTTTATGGACTTAAAGTACAAGACTGGTGATACATTTTTCTTCTTGCCAACAAATCCCTTGTGCAGAGTCAAGAAAGTGTGTGAGTCAAGTATTAGAGCACCACATTTACACCATTTTTTCCTGTTTAAGTAATGTAAACTTCACATTTATGAGTTGTTTTTTTAAGATTTCTTTGGTAGGAACCAATGGGCTTGGGGCTGAGGCAGGATAGTGAAGTCCGATAGCATTGAGTGACGGACTAACACATTGGTTTTGAGGAACCTGTGTTGCATGTAATTCTCTTCTCTCACTTCCCACACTACTGTGTCTCTACTGTGCTATAAAGACTGGTATAACAATATACACCAGCAACAATATTTTTTCATTTAGGATTTCTCAATGCTTGTTTGTTTGTTTTTTTATTATTGCAAAAATGAGCTGGAGGAGCTGCTGAGCCCATTATACACCCCCCTGGAGGATATGCCCCCAGGGCATTTGCTGCTTTGTTCAGTTGGTAATCCAGCCTTGATTTAGGGACCGTTTGGTATTTATGGAATGGACCACCGGAGGAAAATAGAGGAGGGTAATGTCTTTTTATTCTTTGTTGAGGGGAGGTTCACCCAACATTTTTTAATCTGGGGGGGGGGGGGGGGGGGTCACCCAACTTTTGTTTATTCATGAAAACTGCAACATTTCAAAGTGGCTTGTTTGGTGCATATTTTTTTATGTAGCTCTTAGTCTCGGCCCTCCTTGCCCCCCTGGTGGCTGAAACGGGTAATTGCATTGTTTAAAAAATGAGTGGAATAATTACATCTGGCATGACCAGATATTTTATAAATATCTTAAATAACACAAAACAACTAAATGGTGATAGGTAATACATCAGATTTCATATAGTGCTTTAGTAAAAAAAATATTACTTGGCTGACGATGGGAACAGCAGGACACAAAAAACAAAAGTTACTGTTGCACTAGTTTGGACATCTTGCTGTGCCAACCTTGCAATAAAGGTTTCCTAAATGCCATGTATATAAATGTGATGTCAGCTTACTAATTGATTGCGTGCTTTGTGTAGATTTGGACTTTTATACGTTTATTCCACTTTGTTTAAACGGCGAAGTGGAGAGGCCTCATTCACCTGTTTGGAGCTGGCTGGTGAATGTGACGCTTGTATAGGCCTCGCTGGATACACCGTGACCCTTTTTGTGGATCTACTGATCGCTGTGGATTACTTTTTTTTTGTGTCATTGGATTACGGCAAAATACGGATCTTTTTTCTCAACGTGTCTTAACGTTTTATGGTGTGACTGCGCTTCGTTTCTGCGTTTGGAGAAGCATCTCAACAGACTGTAGGTCTGTCTATTGTGTTCCAAGACAGCCGTGCCGCGATTGGATTTCATAAGGGCAAATTGTTAAATTGTTACAATGTAATTTAAAATCTGCTTTAAAAATAAACATATATGTTTTGGAATATAATGTTCAGCTTCGGCAGCTTTACCTATATGCTAAAATATACAATGACTGAGGAAGCCTAGTGACGAGTCCATAGCAACCAGTGTTGAATTTGTTATTTCCCAGCGTCCTTTGCTGAATGGTCTCAATGTTTTATTGTTTTATTTCATATGAATACTAGTTTACTAGAGGAAGAACTTAGTATTTGAAGTAATGCAGTAATGCATGAAGTGTGCATTTAGTTTCCATGCTTATTGTGTTTCCACAACAATGTTAGTGAGTAAATCTACTGAAATGGCCACCACACCATAACAGAGGAGTGTGATGTGTAAGATGAGAAAGCAGAGGTTAACTCATGTATGTCATGGCTGTAAAAAAATCAAATGGCATCTGTACATCTTTGCTAATCATAAACTAGCACATAAAGGTGAGGGTCATGCCTTTTTTTCAAATCATTTTGGGGGGTCATAGAAAAATGATTACTGGTGAGGGGAGGTCAAGTCTTTTTAGCCTAAAGGTCCCGAAACTCCTCTGCTTGAAATTATACCTGTTTGATGTATGTTTTTATAATTCATCTTCAGTGCGTCTTGTACCTGTTAGGTTTGACCTGAATAAATATCAAGACATGTGCATGCACACAAATGTTGAGTAAGTGGAATACTCGCGATAGAACATCATAATCCTTTTTAATTTTTATTAATACTCACGCATTGACTCGGCCAGCAATTTTCTGCCAGGGCAGCTCACTTTCTTTTGCTGTTGCAACTGTATTGCTCTTTTTCTTATATATATATATATATATATATATATATATATATATATATATATATATATATATTCCGCATAAGCATTCATTCATATTTCTATCTTCACTTGAGAGAAGTAGGAGGTTGAAGATTTTTTTGGTTCTGTTATGTTTATTCTTATTATCTGTATTCCATTGATGAGGGTTTTTTAAATGCTCGTGCACGCCCTTTACACCCAGGGTTAACTTAACTCAGAGTTGATTGACCTAATTCTTATCACCTGTTCTGAAACTGAAAGTTTGACAGATCAGAGTTAGTCAACCTAAAGTTCAGGTTGGAACTCAGAGTTGTTAAACCTGCTTCTGAAATACCCTTCTGCTATGAAGTAAGGTCTGGCTACACCATAGATACATTCCAGGATAGGAGAAAAAACACTCTAAATCGTCTTGGGCGCCACCACATACAATATTAAATTAACTGTTTACACAATACAGTAACGTGAGCTATTGAAATTAGCTGTATAGATGGTTGACGATATTTGCTCTTCAGTGTATCGCCATGTGCACTTCGTCCACAATTATTTTACTGGAATTGTTGGGTCTTTGTAAATTATAGTGTGTGGTAGACCTACTGTAAAGTGTCTTGAGATAACTCCTGTTATGATTTGATACTATGAATAAAATTGAATTGAATTAATTAGTGTCATGGTTTTGGTATTTTGTTCCGTGTTTGTCTTATTGTGGTAGTTGTGTTTTTCTATTTTGCTCCATTTCCTGTTTTATTTTGATAGTCTGGTTTTCTGTCTTGTCTTCTGTCTTGTCCCTAATGTGTTTCACCTGTTTCCCAGCCCTTGTGTCACCTGTCTTGTGTTACCTCGTTACCCTGTGTATTTAGTTTCTGTGTTACTCTTGTCCTGGGTGGGATCATTGTTCTGTCGTGTCGAGTACTATCGTGGCGTGGTTTCTCTGGTCTGGCATGTTAAGTTCGGTGTCCCTGTTTGTTCTGTGTTTCCTGTATCAGCAGCATTGCTGGGTATATTTTTCCTGTTTCTTCAGGACACCTTTTGTTGTACCTGTTGCCTAATTAAATCTTTGAACTCAAGCACTGCTCTGTCTTGACTGCATTTGGGTCCAAACCTCGCCACACCCTTTACAGATCGTGACAATTAGTGACCTGAAAACAGGAGGCACAGGTTAAAAACACTCCAAAATGACACCACAGGGGCATCACATCATACCACGAAGGGATCCACGAAACACCAAAAGTAGCAAACACCAATAGGCACACAAACAACAACAACCACAACAAAAAACCCAGCAGTAAGGCTGCACTTGACCAGCCCATAGTACTAAACCCCCTTAACCAACTGGGGCATGTGACAGGGCGACTGCAACGATATTATCCCTGCCCTTAGTATATACCTTATTCCCGATCAGTGAGACTGTAGGAACAAAGTCCATCTTATCAACTGACGATATAGAATACCCAGTGAACAAAGAAAAGTAAAGGGAATTGTGGTTGGTGTAAACCACAACTTGGCTAATGCCACAACAGACATCGACCTCAAAGTGCTGGAGGGCCCAGATCAAGGCTAGCGCTTCCGTCTCGATCGTCGAGTAATTAAGTTGATGCGAGTTGAACTTCGAGAATTAGCAGACTGACCCCCCTCTCACTCCTGCAACAAAACTGCACCTGCCCTAACATGACTAGCATAATCTTGTAATTTAAAAGGCTGGTAAGGCATGCGGCGGTATAGCAGCGCGTGGCTCAGGCGCCAACATATCAAGGCCTGGAGGTTTTCCTGGTGCTAACAGTCCAGGGCCTGTGGCTGATCTGTAACCACCTTGCAGCCAGGATTCAGCTGTGGGCAACTACATCAGTGCTGCTAGCCCTCAGCCTGGCTCTGGGTTTGGCCTCAGCCTCAAAGGCCCGTTGATTGCGACAGGTTTTACAAATTAATACCATTGGACAGGTGGCTGGTTGCCATCTCATCAGAGCAGAGAGAGGGGAAGAGACAGAGGACACTGCAACTTAAGAAACCTCAGCACACTGGGCCCAGGTGAGTTGAGTTCACTATTTAGTGAACAGGAGGCACAGGTTAGAAAGACACCTCCACAATGTCAACAGCCAAAAACACCATAGGGCAGCGATCGTCAACTGGTGGCCTGCGGGCCATATCCGACCCGCCAAAGCTTTCAATCCAGCCCGCAGAATAATAATGAATTCTGAAAATATGAAGAAGTAAATGCGTTCTGGTATTTAGCATTTCGAGCATTCACAGCAGATAACATTCCACAGGGAGAGTGCAAACCCCCCTGCGGGTCTAACGTTAAGTCACACTTAACTGAACACCCAGGTAAACCAGACAAAATGTCGTGCAGCTTCAAGCACACTTTGTTCGGATACAAGCATTGCATTTTGGAAGATAGATGGGATTCTGCAAAGACATAGAAAAATCCATGCAGCCGCCATGCAACTGACACGCAACAGAAACGCCACGCAACCATGTCGCACACCATGCACGTCTCAGGCGCGGCTTGAAAACGCGTGTATGCTAGAAATATGACCGACCCCTATTTTTCACGCGACATGCAAGCGTGTTGGAAGCGTTTCCAGGCAACATAGAATAGGAAAAGATGTTTATATGTCATTTTGACACGAATACATTCAATAAATGACATTTTGATCTTTAAAAGTCTCTAGGTTTTGACATAAATGCAGATATAAACGTAATTTAAAAAATTTATAAATAATTATCGATTTTCAAATATTGCACCTGTCAATACAGAAGGAAATATTCTATTTTGCCGTCAATACTGCCGACGTTGTCTTTGCTGTAATCAAATCAGTATATATTTATCTTTATGTTTATGGGAAACATGAAGTATACTACTTGAAAAGGATTTTGGGTGATGAGGGACGTAGTTCTTAATTTCTGGTAGCAACCTCTACAGGGTGTCCAGTCAGAACACAAAAACCAGGTCGTTCAAAGATTTATTTCACATTAAGTCTTCACACCCACAACACAGAACAGAGATGATCAGGTGAATGAGAGCTTGGGTGTGGTTCATTAGATGCACGCACACCAAATAACTATACTGCAATCTGAGGATTCAATCTGCTGCTGCACAATCTTGCCCTGCACATGTGTGAATGACTCTGAAAAGGAGGGTCCTGACTCTTACTTCAGGCAAAGAATTTCTAATATGGGAAAAAGTTCCACTCTCTCATTACTTCCGGCTTCTGAACTGGTTGCAGTTCCACCAGAGTTCCATATAGGGGGCGCTCACAGGCCAGTGCAGAATGAATGGGACTCTATGGAGCTATACCCCTCAAAATCCACTTTTCTCAGGATATAATTTTTTGTCTAGTAATTTGAATGTTGCATTTGAAAGGAGAGGCTAAGAAAATACACACTGCTGGGTGTTAGATTTTTTTAAAGTGGCTTTTTTGTTCTAAAAAGCCTTTTAAAATGTCAATGACGTCATACACATATACGGCCAGAGATTCTGCTTTACGGCAAGCTCTGAGTCGCTTCCTTTTTTCTCTCGAGGCATCGACAACACAGCTGACAGGTCAGGCTCTCCCTGTCAATACACGTGCTAGAAAGAGGTTTGCTAATGTTTTAAAGACCACGCCGAAATATTCACTCTGGCATTCTGGTTCTGCTTCGGATGCCGTCAAGCGGGATCTCCGATCGTAATCTGTCCTTCACTGACCAATCAGCATTCATTAGCAGAATGCTAGCGTGTTATGGGCAACAACGACTCAACCTGTAACAAATCGAAAGGGCATAAGTACTCGTTCATTCAACTTTCGACCTATAATCCATGTTGAACTTGTAAAAACTACAATCAAATCTGAGATTTCTCAACGACAATCGGGCGAAAGAGACAAATTTAGCCGTCTAGCTCCCTAGGGTCCCATTCATTTTGCACTGGACCGTGATCACCCTCAGTGGAACTCTGGTGGAACCTCAACCAAAGTAGGTACAATGGGGCTTAATAGGGAGTGGAACGGCTTTCCGTAGACGGGCTTTGCTTCAGGCCTTATACCTCTAGGTGGCCAACTAAGTGCCTGAACAAAATAATAGTAGGACCTATTCACAGAAATGGACTAACATTGCCTGATGAAAATACAAGAACAAGAAAACCAAAACAAACAGAACTGACTAAACAATCAGCACAGCTGATGGGCTTTTGTACACTACTGCTTAAAATAAAGTTGAAGAACACGCTATTATTTCATTTTATCAATGGGAAACATCCATGTGTACAGACAAGGCTAGCAGCAGCAGCGCTGCATCAGACACGTTTCTGGTGTGCAAAGACATAGAAAACGCCACGCAGCCGCCACGCAACTGACACGCAACAGAAACACCACGCTCACGCCACGCAGCCAGTGTGCAGGAGGCCTTGGAGCTATAGGGCCCTATCGTATACCATGTGCATTGCAGCGCCAGGTTGAACGCAAGTGTGCTAGTTTCAGACTGTCTATTTAGATCCTAAAAATAGGGCCCATAGACTTGTTGAGATTTGAACAGATTTTCTTTTTGAAAAATCCATAAGAATACTAGGCCTATGCAAAATTGATCTACATAAGATTGCTGTTTATTATATTTCAAAACTGTTGTTGCTGTCTCTGTGATTGTGTACTTGTGTACCTGTGTATCTGTGAAAGGGACATTTTATTTATAGGCTTTGTTTTTTGTTTATACATCCAAACAATATGTGGTTGCGAATGTGATTGTAATTGTGAACAATTTAAACTCTACTGTGGACATTGTGTTGAAATGTTGTGTCTGTGCCAAGGGTGTAAATCCCAGGGGGTCGGGGGGGTCACCCCCTCCCCCCCATCTAAGGGTTGTCCCCCACTAGAAATATCATTAAAACAATGCTGTGTATTGTAAATAACATAATGATGTATACTTAAAATATCTGTGTAAGTAGTAAAACAATACAAACCCCAAAAAATGCTTTTTAAGTTTAGAAACATTTTGAGTCCCCCCTCCCTTGCTTCACAGTGGTTTGGTCCACTGCCTGCTGTAGTTAGGAATCGGATCGGCACTCGTCTCACTCACAGTCACATCGAGTAGTGACAGGAATGTAGCTAGCTAATAAGTAGGCGGTTCAAGGCTGTTTATTCACATTAAACATTGGATGAAGTTGTTCTTTTCTCAAATAGAAATGATGCTGAGTAATTAATGAATTAGTCATGACAAAAAGTTCGCTATGTTAGTGCAATACAATGTAACGTTAGCTAGCTTGTTTAATAGCTTGTTGGATAGAAATGCATCCACTACAACTAACATTACCACGGCGATAAGCCTAACGTTATGTGTGTGAACTGATATTAAGGTTAATATTGGAGATCTACAGTTGTGTTTGAAGTGGCTGATCAGTGGGTTTGCTGCAGTTAAATATATATCCTCTGTCCCAGACGGAACCTAATATTTATGCGGAGGACGCAAGATCATTTTATAATTAATATGACCGCGTGGTGAACCTATGAACCTAATTCATATTTGATGAGCTTTACTAGTGGCTCGCTAATTTAACAAGTATACAAAAGTATTGTATTTCTTTTATATGGGGACACTTTTTCAAAATGTCATTATGTTTTAAGGTATTTTTGTGGCTTGTGTACACATGTCCTCTACGAGTATAATTGTGGCTGTATTATTTGTGTCCCATTCAAAAATTGCTCTTCAGAAATTTTATGTTTATTGTTACCCCCTACTGTTAGATCAGATTTACGCCCATGGTCTGTGCAGAAGTAATGTCAGTTTTCACGCTACCTCACTTACCCTCTTTTTTTCTCTACTTTATCCTTCTCCATTCAAACCTCTCACCCCGTCTCTGTCCCAACTGTGTCCTACATAAAGATGCCTGGATCGACTAAAAAGTCCTGTATCTCCTGCCACGCCATGATTGACGTGACAAGAAAGAAGTGCCACCTTTGTGGAGGGGAGCAGCCATACAAGGCAATTAAAATGAATAAGTTAAAAAAAAATTGAAGAAAAACCACCAACAAAGTTCAGTGCCGTAAAGGCACTGGATAGTGCCTTTTATTAATGTAAGCATGTTACATTCATTTATTTTCTAGTTAATTGTTCATTCAGGTATCAATGGTGAGTTATTTTAAGCCAAGAGAGGGAGGCTGTGAATCTGGAAGAGAGGACCGTGAGTTTGCAGTGTGTTTAGCAATTGTTGCTGTAATTCTAAGCCAATGAAGTGTGTTCAGTCGGGTGGAATAGGACGGCAAGGTAGTGGTATTTTTAGTAGTTCCTATCCTGACGTGTGGAGAGGACGACGAGGTTGTTGGGTTTTTAGCGGTTCCGACTGTAATTCTAAGCCGAAAAAAGTGTGCCTGTCAGTTGGGTACAGAGCTCCGCGTGAGCACAGGCTTTTATGATAAATAAAAAAAATATAGCCAGCATCTAACGTTAGCTACTCCGCTGTCTAACATTGTTGTGGATGCTCCGGTATCAGCCTGGCAGCCAACGTGAACTTCGAGTCTGGGCAGGAGGTGGCGGGGGAGACGACTCCCTCCAGTATTTTGAATTTGTACTGCATTAACTATTTTAAACACTAGCTGTCAGTATTACATATTGGACCTTTAAGGGGTCTCAAAAACTCTGTAATTTTCTCTTCCTTAAATTCTAGTTCTTCAGCCCTATGTAGCTGTTTGTAATATGTAGCAAATTACACGTGTTGCTGCTAGCCTTGGTTTTGCTAGTTGGGCTCGGTGGATTCGACTTATTATCATCTTTTCCCCGTGAGGGGTCAGGTTTATCCTGTCTCCTTTGACCAGCGGAGGAACTCATGTTTCATGAATCTATCCTTTACGTTTCAGCGTCAAAATATTGTAGTTGTCACTCTTATCTTCAATTTTGTCCAGCAGAGCTAACTTACGATGCTGCAAGCATACCCATGGCGTCACCGGAAGTCTGTTTATTCTTTTTAAGGGGCAGAAACAGCTATTTATGCAGTGGCATTCTTGCCCTTTATGGTAAGTATTTCAGCACATTACAACAACATCTTGACATGAATATCATATTTGACATGAATGAAGTGTTTTCAGTGTGAATAAGAGCATCTAGTGTTAATGCTATCTGTAAGAAATGCTTGGTAGGTGGGGGTGGGGGCAGATGTTAATCATCCTGTTCTGAAGGTCTTTTGTTATTTATTTATTGATGTATTGTTGTAAAAAAAAAAAAAAAGCCCCTTATAATACTCATGTATACTTTTATTTCTTTTTTCAGTGGCAAAAGGTGGAGGTCATAGTGGACCAATGTGGAGAATAGTGTAAATAAGAAAGAAGAAGAAAATAAATGATAATAATCATCTTTATCTTCACCTGCTCTTTATGTCTTGTCTCTTTTTTGCTCAGCCAATGACATGAACTACATTCAGGAGAGGGAGTTTTCGTTAGTAAACAGACAACATTTTAAAAGATATTCTGATGAACTCACACTAAGGTGGAGAAACCATTAGTGTATCAGGAATAAATCATGTATTATGTAGGATGGTTGCTTGACGTAATCAAATGCTTGTCCTATCCGACTTGCTTTATCCCGACATGCTCTGACGTCATGCACACGTGGGCAACGATGACCTCACGAAATCAAGGCGGCTGCAGGTTTGAGACGCAGGCAGCACAGTTGCTTTTCACTGATTGCAAGATCCAGGCGGACCCAGGGTATGCTGGGAAACGCCGGCCTCTCAGCTGATCTAACAGCTGATTGGTTCAGAATCGACTCAACGTGATGACGTTTTATATAAACTTTTTATTGATTTTGAATCAGAGGGATTTTAACTACTATTTATCTGATTTAAAGGCTTATTCTGTACAAACCACATTGTGTGGCTGATAGTGACGTTTAGAAGTCAGAGAGACTACATCCGTTCAGATTACAGATCATCTACAGTGTGTTGTTAATTAAAATCAGCAACAGATCGCATGTAGAGCATTCTGACAGCTACTCTGTCATCATTAAAACAACTGGAGACTGTGTACAAGCTGATATATGGGTCTGATAACATTTTATAAAATCGGAATCGGACCACAGTGTTTCTGTGACTTCTTGTTCAGCCTGAAGGCTGCTGGAATCGGCTGCAAACTGTCCGACTTGACCACGGATTTTTGTCACCGCCCCCGGCTGCACCTGCTCTCGTCCACTTTACAGGCGAGAACCTATTCTGCTCACGTTCGTCTTCCGCCCAGCTGGTAAAGGGCGTTGCCTACACACAGAAAAATTATGGGTTAAAAATAACCCAACTTGGGTTGTTTTATAACCCAACCGCTGGATCACTATTGCACCGGACCAACAGTAGTTAATTTGACCCAGCAAGATGGGTTGGTCATTTTTAACCCAACAGATGAGTTAAAATATTCTACCCAAATGCTGGGTCAAATTAAATACAATTCTGGGTTGATTCAACTACATATTTGTTATATAGTGTACCCAAATGCTGGGTCAAATTAATTACAATTCTGGGTTGATTCAACTACATATTTGTTATATAGTGTACCCAAATTCTGGGTAAAATTAACCACATTGCAGTACAATTTAAGAAAATAAATTGCAATAGACTACCCATAGCTATAAAACTGTTAAACTACAAACCTAGAACAGAATACATGCTAGATGTATGCATATATTATGCAATAAACACTTAAACAATACAAAAACAAAACAACATGATGGAATCTTTGAAAAAAATGTATTATATTACATTAATTAATATCAACAATATAGTGGAACTGGTGCAGTTCATATCACTCAGGTAGGAAAACATTCAGAGCAAAACAACAATTACGAATGAACTGGCTGAACATTCAATAAGCCAACAGTCAACAGGTCTATAGTTAACAAATTCAAGAAATTCAAATTCCTATTAAAAAGCTGTTACTAAGAGCCATTAGCTCTACTTGCAAGAAAGTATTCTACTTTGAATAAACTTTACCATTTTAGACTCCCCTCCTGGCATTTCATATATTACAGTCTGTATGAATTCCCACACATGTTCACACTGCTTCGGGTATTTAATGTCAAAGACAAAGAATGCTTTGAAGCAGACATCAATGGTCTGAAGCAGTGCTTCTTATTCCAGGGCCTGTCCAGCTATTATGACGAAGGCCTGAAATGCACTCTGATCATTTCCCAGCGTCAGGATGTAGGGGTATGGTTTGCATGCCTTGGCCTCATGGAGGTACTCCACCATGTTTATTCTACCCACGTGCTGGGTCAACCGATGTATGTTGGGTTGATGGATTTTGACTCAACGCATGAGTTGCACAAAATAACCCAAATTCCATATAAATAACCCATAATGGGTAAAACATTTCATAACCCAGCGGTTGGGTAGATGAAATAACCCAGCTGTTTTTAGGGTGTAGCAACAGGGGACAAAGCACACAGTTTTTGGATATTTTGTCGAATTATGCTTCTTTTAGTTGTATATCATTGTCGTGACACATGTAACTACTTGCTCTAACTATTTCTGTGCACACATTTCCATCTGTGGCACTGTTTTTAATCCTAAACCTAATTCGTTTGTAAAAGAAAAAAAAAAAAATGCCTCAGAGAACTACAAATTTCAGCGCCATTGTTGTAGGCACCATTGAAATTAATGGTACACGTCATGGGAAATGTAGTCAAAATACAAAAACAGCTATATTTTTAAAATTACATAATAGTTTTATATATAACATGAGAAACATGATTAAATTACTAACATTAATCACCTGCTTAGATATGAAGTCAAAAGCTTGCAATGTTGTCATTATATTTAAATAAATGTTATTTACCCATGTGTGTACATGAGATGGACCAATGGCAGAAACATAATTTATAACCCATATCTTAAGTAATTACCATACCAAATTTCAAACAGATATGATAAGTGGTTCTGGAATTAAAGACATTCAAAAAGTGACTTTTTTACACCTTTGGAGGGGCGCTACTGAGATAACTGGGGGTCCGGGGGCAGTAAAAATTACTCAGATGCTCTGAACAACATATGGTAGTTTATGTTACCCTCTGAATATTTTCATTTTTTCTCAAACGGGCATATATGACCTGATCCGTAGTACAATTTGATGAGCACGACATGAAGAATCATCATGACTATATAATGTAAAGAAATATTTGCATTTTCTTGCAAAAACAGTTCACATGGACTACAACCTTGAAAGCAAAACTATCACAGCAATTAAATATCTGAACAAAGATCATGGGCCAGGTCCTCCAGAAACTGTAGGCCTAATCAAACTGTAAACAAAGAATTTAAATTGTACATAAAAGTTCAACAAAAGCAAAAAAAACAGTCCAAAACTTGCAAATGTGGCTTAATTCTAGTCACTATACGGTTACTGTAGACACACAAACTAATTTTTCTGAATTTTGACTCTTGCATCAACTCACCTGTTACAGATGTTCTCTGAAAGTTTTGGGATATTTTGTCGAATTATGCATCTTTCAGTTGTATATCATTGTCGTGACACATGTAATTACTTGCTCTAACTATTTCTATGCACATTTTCCCCATTTTCTCCCTGTGGCACTGTTTTCAATGCTAAACCTTTAATCCAAAATTCGTTTGTAAAAAAATAAATAAAATGCCTCAGGGAACTATGAATTTCAGCGCCATTGTTGTAAGCACCATTGAAATTAATGGTACACATCATGGGAAATGTAGTCAAAATACAAAAACAGCTATATTTTTTAAATTACATAATAGCTTTATATATTATTCTACACATTTTGGGCATGTGAATATTATTATTACTATAATTAATAACCTGTGATGTATGATCCATGTCAAGCAATGCAAAGTGAATTTATGACACATTTGACACATTTATGACACATTTCCACAATTCGCTAGATCAGAACATTACAACACATAAAAAAATTCTTAGAAATTTTAAATCAACATCTTGACATCTTGTATACCGACTTTGACATTTATCATATTGCTTTTTCAGCACATTACAACAAATCCAAAAATGTTTTTGCAATTTCATATCAACATATTCATATCGACATCTTGTATCATGTATATCAACAACTGACATGAATAGGATGAATCAAGAATAGGATCAATCATCTAGGACAAGTGCATTAAAATTGATCATGATGTGTCACAACACACAAAATCCTAATTGACGCACTTTCTGTTGGGCATGGCTAATGCTGTGTACATATTAAAGTTGTTAGTCCTCAGGAGTTACACACACCTACCAAACTTTGTGAGTGTAGGTCAGTGGTTCTCAACCTTTTTTGGGCCAGCGCCTCCCGATCCATTATCCAGGTCCCTAACGCCCCCCATCAAATAAGATGTAGGCTAGTTGCCCCGAATATTAATGATTACGCCCTAATATTAGGCCTATTATTGTTGTTACTATTGTTATCACAAATAATCAAAAAATCATATCATTGAATGACAAACAACATATTTATTAGTTTTCCCAGGTATCAAAAATCCATGTGAATATAGAAATTATATTTACAGGTGTTTAAAAAAGGCAACCATTTAACATTCAATTTAAATTAGGTAACAGCAGCCAATCAGAACCACTAGATATGTAACATTCAAACTTTAATTAGGTATTACAAACACAATGTAACATTCAAATCTATTTTTCATTCAAATCTAAATCTATAACTGAATTGTTCCAACGGAAAACAAGCTGGCACTTATCAAGGGGTAAAAGCAGAAGGAAATACGTTTACAACCTTTGAAAGTTAGTGAGAGCCCTTTGTTGATGCTTAGAAGAGTATAGGTTTGCTATTTTCTGTCTTGTTTGGAGAAATGCAACCCCACATCGCGCTGTGTTTTGAGGCGGTGTGAGAGTCCCGTACAGTAAACAGTGACGTCACTGCCTCTATCTCTGCCACACACACAGGAAACAGTAGCATCACTGCCTCTATCTCTTCCACAAGAAAGTTTTAAAACACCAAACACAAGCTCTGAACTGCCCGGGAGTTTGTGGAACAGCTAAATGTTTGCCAAACAGCAAAGCACAGTCGATATCTCTCGCTCGTCTCTTTTCTTTCTCTCTTTCTCTGTGAAATGAAGCTGCCTTCAGGTGCAGTAGGAAATCATGGGTTCTATAAAAGATCTGACAAAAAACTGTTACTGTGAAATATAAAGTCTACTTGTGCTACATTGGGGGGGGGTTAAAGAACACAACAGGAAGTCGCACCACCCTGCAGCTCATATAAGATGATGCTCTGATGTCCCGTTTCCATGAAGGCAGCACGGAGCTGCGCCAAACAAAGCTGACGCACATAGGAGAAGAAGAGTTATGATGCACCGTCTCGTCCAGTTGCAGTGCTGTAAACTGGCAGCTTTTAATGTCGCAGACCACTGTTTTTTGCAAGTAGTTTAAAGTGTAAACATGTATTGTTATTGTGAATGTTTGGTTTAAACTAGCTTTCAAACAAACGCCCCCCAAAGGCACCTCAAGCCCCGCTTCCTAAAATATTGCTTCCAGCGCCCCCAAGAGGGTAAGCTTCTCTTCGGACCGCGAACCTCCTATGGCGCCATTTTGTTACACTGCACAACACAGTTAGCAACAGTCATAAAAGTAATAATTGGTATTGCTTCATTAAAAACGTAATTAACATTAACTTCTACTTATGGTTAAATCCAGAGGTTATTAACATACCTGAGTAAAGACTTTCCCAGGGCCAGACAAAATTGTCAGTTATAAGCAACTCTTTAAGAGGTGGTAACTGCATTTTCAGTGCTTCGTCCAGCTGATCCATGGCATTCTGTAAAAGCTTTTTCTCTTGAACAATTTTTTTACGGATGATATGTGTCCTTTTGTTAGTGTCTAAGAGGAAAGTGTATTTCTGGATTTTATCTTATTAAGTTACTCCAGGAGTGTAATCAAAACATAAAAATAGAGTTTAGTGCAAGTGAGTAACAGCAAAAGTTGGGGACACTAGGTGATAGAAGCCTTCAAACATGGCATCTCTGTTGTGTAGCACATGATGGCCATGAAGCTCAACATCACATTTTTGCAGATTTGAGTTTTTATGTTTTGCTTGAATAGACTGAATGTGGACAATCTAGAGCACCTCATCAAGGTAAATCACATGATGAAAAGATGTTCTGAAGCGTTAAGAATATTAAGGTGTTAAAAGTCAAACCAGTCTGCCTGTGGAGATTTTGCTTTCGTTGATGAACGCTGAGGTACAGCCCCTCGATTTTTCCTTCCAGAGACTCTTCTTCCAAGTCAGTGGAAGCTGGGAAATTTTTAGTTCAAATGATGACATGTTATATAAAAAATACATACAGTGAAAAAAGTTTCTGTTTAAGTAGTACCATATGGCCAGTGCTGGACATCAACAATCCATTGCTGGAGTTTGGTGTCGTCCACACCGAGCTCTGCAAACAGCAAGTCCAGCTTCTTTTTTTCCTGGTCCAGTCTTCGAAAGCAACAAAAACGTAGAGAGAATATCCTCAATCAGGGTTCCCACATAATATGTTTTGTATGTCATGGAAATTAGTCCACTGCTTTTCAGGAATGTGTGGCAATGTCACAGGGTGGGAAAAAATACCTTCACGTATCTTTGGACTAATGTCCTTTGCAAGTTTTCCATTTTCCTTTGGTTCCAGGATATTGCCAACATTTTTGTTTTTTGGTTTGTCTAATCATGGCAGAAATAAATACCCCGATGCAAACACACAGGATTGTTATTTTTTTTACCTCCTTTCGACATGTACTTAGTTGACATGGCAGCCCTGGACAAGAAGCTGTTGACCTAAATCATAAACAATTAGTAAACAATTAGTATTAGTGATGATAAAGGTTGAAAGATCAACGCAGTCAGCCCAATATTTAAAAGTTTTACCTGTTCCACCTCCTCTCCTATTGTGTTACCTGCCCCTTCTTGGGTCCACCCTCCCCATTTCAACTGCAATTCACAAATATGCTCAACTTTCACACACATAGTTACAAGACAATCATAACCAGTCATACCCAAGCACAAATGGAAGAAGAAATTCATGCACAAAATTACATGCTAACCTCACACGTCCATGTATGGGCTTTGGCGTGCATCACTGAGAGGAGAGGATGCATAGTCTGCAGGGCCTATGATGTGAAAAAACAGACATGCCTGAAATGCATTACAATGAATGTGCTAAAGTAAGTTGTATCTCGCAGTCACAACAGTTAGAAGCATACTTTTGGGATGCAAAACAATCAACAACTCATGGCATGATGTCACCTTCAGAAGTGGAGGAAATGGGTTTGTTTAAATTAACATCTTTTTACATAATTCTAACCTGCAGCTCCGGACACTGGGTGGAAGTATCTGCAGGCCACATCCATGCAGAAAAAGGCTGGACTCAAGGTAGACAGCTCTTTTTGGAGGTACATTGGGTAGGCAAAAATCTCTCCTCTGAACATATTTAATGCCTTGAGAAGGACTCCATGCCTGCACACCGCTATCTCAATCCCCTCCTCGTCAATTTTTGACGCGGATGCCCTGCAGGTCTCTTTAGCCGCTGTCCACTGACTTGAGCCACACGTACCTTTACCTGAATGCCTGACGTGAGAGCCGCGGTGCAAGCAGCTTCAGATGTTCGAAAGACTGGAAAAGGTCAACCTGGTACACAGTGTGGTAGTTTACTTTTGCAGGCCAGTAACCACACTTGACGAGGTCGTCCAGTCCAGCCGTCCAGGTTTTTTGGCATGCACCACACGTCAGGCATGGAATGGAGAGTCTATATCGTCCTAAAAATAATAATGAAGAAAATATAAGTGAATACAATATGAATATGATGGTGTGATGTTTATTTTAATAACAACATATTTATCTCACCATTCATTCCAACCAGGATAACTCGTTAACTGGTTTAATGTAACCAAGCTTGGAGAGCAGCCACATATCTTCGGTAGGCTGACTGGTACAAATCGAACTAACCAAGAAAAAATGAATGTAAAAAAAGAATTCAAATGATTGCTGGTCTATTATGATCTGGGAGTACAAACGTCCGCTTCAGCCCATTTGTCACAATGAAATTAAAACATTTGTGAAAGATACTGTATATGACTACCTGCTTCCTTGAAGATAAAATACTGATCAACTTCAGCCACGATAGTGTTTGTGGACACTGCTGGCTTCATTTTACAGCTGTCGCAGATACGTTCACCAACAAGCTCAGAGGACATCATAGCTCTAACCAAAGACTCTCTGATTGAGCTCCATCTCTCTGAGCTTGCAGCCTGCCTCTCACCCCAGCTGATTGCCCTTGAAGGCTCTTTTTCAGGGAAATCTTCATCATTGTATGCCTGCATATCAGTGTCTTATCACAAAGAACATATATCCCATTAAAAGACAGACCCATTAAAATGCAAAGAAACAATATAAGAACACAAACCAAACAAGCCTCAACATATCACCAAAGGGAGCCACTGTTGCATGTTCAGCAATGGGTTTGGTGGCTGTAATAAAAGATATGCTCTCACACAATTGGCCAAAAACGTACTGCATTACAAAAACAAAAACAGAGTGACTAATAGTTGGTAGTTATTAGAAGTTTACTTTCTTGTCTACTGTCCTCACAGGGATATTCAGATTCACAATACTTACCTTTTTGGAAGGAATTTGAGACCTTGGTGGTTGACCTGGTCTTTTAAAAATCATGTCCCCACCACTGTCCCTTGTCTGCCATTCCACTGGCACAGCAGATGGAGAGGATGTCCCCTCTTTTTCTTGTTTTCTCTAAAGACAATAACTTGCCGTTAACAACTTCACTTAGAAATACAAACTTAAACAAAGTACAAAGTAATCCATACCAAAGTCCTTATAGGCAAGTCCCCCCTCTCAAGGGCCACCTAGTCAGTTATTGGGCAGTTATTTTCCTGTTCAAGTGAATGGGAAGGCATACAGGAAGGGGCGGGATATGTGTGAACTACTGCCATGTTGGTGTTACAAACTAACCCCATGCATTTCTATGGATGATTCTTTGAGTGCTGTGTCTCCTCATTACAAAGTCTCTGTCCATACTCACGGCAGCTGCCTCAAACTCTTCTATTAGCCGCTGGCCAGCCTTAATTGCCTCCTCAAAGTCCACGACTTCTGACATTTCTGCAAGATTTTCAAGTTGCAAATGCAAAAATAGTAAGTGTTAGTGGATGATGGATAAACAGAGTGGAGCGGAAGTGTAAATGGTCAAGCACTACAAACCATCCTCACGAAGGAAGAGGCCAAAATACCTGACATGGAAGTAGGGTATTTTAAGAGAGAAACAAAATACATGATTTGGACTTGTTTGCTCTTAAGTGGGTATAGTAAAGTATCATCAAACTACACTCTGATACTATGCAGAAAAACGACCATGACAATGTCGGCCCCCACGAGGTCTCCTTCCAATAAATCTAACTGTTTAACTATTTTTCCAATATTAATGCATACAATACATGTATTAATGCATACTATATATATATATATATATATATATTAGGGCTGTCAATCGATTAAAAAATGTAATCTAATTAATTACATACTCTGTGATTAATTAATCGAAATTAATCGCATACATAATTAACGGTGCCTGAACCGATACTTTTTAAGAAAGTAAAAAAAGAAAAGAAAAAAGAAGGGTACTAAACAACAGTTGGTGACATTAAAGAACGGCTTGTTTATTGCTAAGGCCATATGGTAAAAATTAAATGATTTAATAATAATGTATAACAATAACAATAACTTATTTCACTAGTAAATTGCTGTTGAACGACAAAAACAACCACCAGATGGGAAAAGGACATTTACAATAACTTAAAATGCACCACGAGGCTGTAGTTTACCAGTTTCATTGAACATCTGTGTTGTTTTTCCGACGGCAGCTGCAGATTGTTACATCCTGGTGTTGAATCCTCTACAGTAAAACACAGTCAAACTTTACACCGTTTAGCGTTAGCTGTCAGCATTTTAACCGTGTTTAATCCAGCTACTAGCTAGCGGTAGGCTAACGTTAGCTGCTGTCTAGTATAGTGTTAACTAGCTAGCGGTAGGCTAACGTTAGCTGCTGTCGAGTATAGTGTTAACTAGCGTCCCGTGCAGCGGTGTTTGTGTTGCCTGTTTCAGAGCATCAGAGAGAAGCGCAGACATATCAGTGGCACCAGATTTCGGTAGCCAGGGTTGGCAGGAAGAAGATTTTTACAAGTAAATGTTCCAATCAATGATCCAGGCAGCACATTCTCATCTCCCTCCTTCATTTTACAGTCCAATGGTGGCTAGAACAGCTCCGGGTCAAACGTCAATATGGAATGGATTAATCTGCGTTATTTTTTTTAACGCGTTATTTTTTCTCAGATTAATTAATCGAAATTAACGTGTTATTTTGACAGCCCTAATATATATATATATTAATGCATACTATATATATATATATATATATATATATACAATAATAGGTCTAATTCCAACAAATCTGACCCACTGCTTAATATGAGTTTGACACCCCTGGTGTAGGCTGTTTATTTATTTTTTCCTTAATGGTATATTAATGCATACAATACATAATTCATGCATATAATACAGGACTATGTGTAATGCATATAGTCTATCGCTGTACAGAGGGTACCATGACTGCTGTCAGCTGTTGTGAAATAAAGCCTCATTTACATATCAGTTTGGTACTTTACTAAGCTACACGATATTACCATCTGAAATTGGAGGCAGAAATAGTTCTCCTTCCAATTTCATCATTCTCAAACTGTTTTTGATATTGTAATGATCACATGGAGTCAGGAGAGATCTTTGGCGTCAGTGCCGTTTATTAACATAAACAGGACGTCAGGATGGCAGGGCTTATTTGGGCACAAAACTCAGGGCAAAGAGTACCTGTGTGTGTGATGTGCTGGGGGGTGCACCTATGTGTGTATGTAAGTGTGTGTGTGTGTGTGTGTGTGTGTTGGGGGGGGGTAATGGTGTATGTGTGTGTGTGTGAGGAGGGTGTACCTATGTGAGGGGGTTTGGGACATACAATAAAGTTTAGAAAATACATTTAAAAAGTCCGGGGGTGCATAGTGACAGCAGCATGTATAGCCAATGCAGAGATTGGTTTACTTGTTCAGAGAGAGTTTAGCATTTCAGTTCAGTTTATGTGGTAGTCGACAGCGTGTTGATGAGCCTGATGTGTGTGGGAAAAGGCTCTCACACAGAGATGTTTTGGGTTTTGATGCAGCAATAGCGTCTAACAGATGGAAATAGTGTGTACTGTGAAGAGTCCATGTGAGGTATGGAAATGGTTCTTCACAATGGTTGAAGCTGATGTAGCATGTCACTGCTCTTCAATGGCCTACGCAGTCACAGCTGTTGGACACCCTTTATTTCCGATTGTGGCCCAGTCCCACTGGCATGGCTGTGGTTTGCAGGGGTGGTGGCTGAAATGTCTCTCGCCACAACCACCTAGAGGACTTTGGTCTTGTTTGGGGGCTTGGCTTTCTTGGATGGAGGCATGAGCAGTCTTCTGGACTCATTTCGTCCATAATTTCCATGCCCAGGTGCAGCTGCTGTTTGGCACACATGCACAGTAGCCCCTCACTTCCACCAGTAAATTGTAGTCATTAATGCAGTCATCTTGAATACCAGTCAGCCAAAACTCAGCTAGTCAAATGACAATGTGTGTTGCCCAGGTTTGCGGTCTTGCCTTCGAATGCCGGGGAATATAGTAATACATTCGAGGAATATGATAGAGCAGCACTCAGCATGGTACTCCATCTAGGATGTAGATACGGATCCAGCCGTCAAAGTTGTAGATAACTGCTGAAGATGACAGTCCTCTTGCTTTGTCACCCTCTCTTAGTTTAAATATAAGTTGAGGTTAATGGGCTGCCAGGGCTGGACAGTTTTGTGTTAAATGTAAACTTCTCCACACCAGTAGCCACGTTCTGCTCGCTTTCAGCTCATCTGGACTCTCGCCAGTGGTGCAGCTGGGAACTTGTGGCAGCTTTGCGGGTGGCTTTGGTTTCACCTCACATGAAACTAGCACAAAAAGACAAACACTCTCACTTTGAGCTGCACACAGTACAGTATGGTCACCAATACCAATTTACTTATAATATTAATTTACTTATTATTAACTTGCACAACATTTATTATATATCATAAGCTACATCCTATACAGATCTCCACCTTCTCTTCCCCTCTTTGTGTCTAAAAGTGCGTGCGTGCGACACACACACACACGCACGCACGCACGCACGCACGCACACACACACACACACACACACACACACACACACACACACACACACACACACACACACACACACACACACACACCAGAGGGTGCAGCTTCTCTGTCAGAAGCCCTGGCTGTCAGTAGCCTAATCTGCATGATGAACTATAGGCTATAACTTTAGGCACAGCTTTCACTTTATTCAGTGAAGCTATGTTAAAAGTTGTGCTTCATAAATAAATTTGACTTTAGCTACTATGGGCTAAAGCAGTGCGTATTCTCCCTTACAAGTTACAACATCAAATCTTTTAAATACGCCCTTAAGACACAGTTTTACAACTGTTATGGCAAAGTTTGCTCAAGATCACAGTGATAGGAAACAACGCATGATATGATGTGCATAATTTTACTGTGTGTGTGCGTGCATGTGTACAAGTGTAGACTAGCATGCCTGCAGCAGCCAACTCTCGTTATGCTAACTTTTGCTGAAGTGGCTGCTTTTTCATGTTTGCCAATGCATGTTTAATTAACCCATTTTCACAACATTGAATGATCGGCCGCTGGGTTGAATCGGGTTCGGGTTCAAGACAAATAGCCTATTTTTGTTTATTTTATTTATTAGTTTTTTTGCCGGTCAGGCATTGCAGATTGATTCTCATAACGGGTCTGCGCGGTGCCGGACGGTAAAAAACAAGATAGTCTTAGTAAAACTATTTCTGATTTAAAATTGCACATACACAATTTCCATTAACTATTTTAGGTCAAGCCAAACATGTTGTAAATATGGTGTTTACCACGATTTCAAACTCTCCCTGTCTTACCTGGTAGATCCCATTAAAAGAGAACGGTAGATCGCGTAATCTCTGGAGGTAGGCTACAGTGAAGTCATGCGAGAACTAACTGTTTTGCTGCAAAAAATCTTCAAATAAATGTAACAACCTTACATTTTTCCGCCATGCTATTTTGTAACGCTGTTACATTTTCAGTAGGGGACTGGGTTGTTGGAGGAGTTTGTGAACAGTGTTTTCTGTTGGAGATGGTAAGTGCCTTTGGGGTTTTCACTTTGTAAACCTATAACATGCACAAAAAGATATATAACACAATAAAGGAAAGGGGAAAAGCCAAAAAGCATAATATGACTTTAATTCACACAAGTAGTAACACAGTGTGATTAGATACTATTTCTGTTCCGCATTGTCTTTTCATTTGCTAAATGACACTATTTCATACAAATCCTGTATTTGTACCTCTAAGTTCTGTTTACAGTAGCTACATAATAATGACAGATAACTGTTTATGTGCCATAAACTACTGTAGCTCACTTATAAAAAAAAGTATAACATGTAACTCACGATAACTAAGCTAACTCACTAGTCATACTCCTTAACAATTATATCAAAAGATAAGTTTTGATGATAAAAATGGGAGTCTCCACTGATTTTTTTAAATATGTACACAGGATTTAGGCATGCTAGTTTTATTTTCATCTTATCACATATTTGCTGTGTGACCTTGCTCTGATAAAAAAAATGCATTCAGTTTCCTCTAAAATAATCCAGGTCAAACCACAAGTGCTGGTTTAATATGATTGGGCCCAAACCATCAAAGTCTCAGCCCACTTATCACTGTTGGTTAAAGGAGGTGAATGCTGTCCCACCCAATGTTGTCACATCTCAGGTTGACTCAAAACATATTGTGCAACATTTTTACTTTACATACAAGTCCATGGTTACCACTAAAGACACAGGTTATGTTTTCTTGGCTCTTTTCAAAAGCCCTCTGCTATTATTAGACACAGTAGATATTATGAGACAAAAGAAATATGCCAAAGGGCTAATACAAGGAATTTCTTAAAACTACAATATTAGGGGTCCAAGCCCGAGGGGGCTGGGAACTGTGTTTGCAAGGAAACGCAGTTCACAGATCCAGTGGAGCTGTGGAACCCTATTGTTTTCCTAAGGATTCTTCTTCTTCTTCTTCTTCTTCTTCTTCTTCTTCTTCATTAGGCAGTGTTGGGAGTAACGCGTTACAAAAGTAACGCAATTACAGTAATGTATTCCTTTTTGCTGTAACGCAGTAATATAACGCATTACTAATTAAATTTCGGTAATATTATACTCGTTACAGTCTCAGTAACGCGAGTTACAACGCATTTTAACGCAACATTTAGTGGTGCGTTTTTTTTAAGAATTCACACAATTCACACATTTCTTCACAGGAAAAAAAAAAGCTGTATTATTTTCCTGTCGCTGTATTCGATAGTTGAGATGACTGCAGAGACAGATACATTTGCGAGATGGATATTATTTTCAGGAGTTATTACACTGCGTTGAAGTGAGCTGTCCTGTTTCTGTTCCTGTGGTCAGAGCCAGAACCAGAGACGGTACGGACAGCATGTATGTCTCAACAGGTGACGGTACATCAGCGGCTAGAGCTTAGATCGGCCCAAAAAAATCAAGCCTGAACCTGCCCGAGCCCGAGCACGTTGCGTCCGAGACTGGCCCGGCCCGACACATTAACTGTAATTATGAGCCCGAGCCCAATTTAAACCCGACATTTTTTTAATACGTGGGCCGTTATAACTGACGTTCTCAACTACAATTCAGAGTTGTTTGAACTGCAGAAATCTGTTTAGAATAATGCAACAAGGACGAAGCCTGTAAACTGCGCTGTTTGTTTAGAATGGAACGGATCGCAAGTGGATCCGAATGAAGAAACGTAAAAAAAAAAAGAAACAATGATGAACAACATATTGTTGTCACTGCCCATGACTTGTTTAAACTGCTTCCATACCTCCGACTTTCCTCCACACTTGCTCAAAGTTAATTCTCCTGTTTTTCTTTTTTTCTTTACATCTTCGAGCTCCCGGTGTGATGCGTGCGAGAGGAGGAGACTCCGCGCATGACACGTGCTGCATTTTGTAACTGCAGCCTAACTTTTGTACACATTTGTTACTTTTATATAGCCTATATATATATATATTTATAACATTTCTGATTATGGCATAGCTATCTCCCCACCCAAATAGGATAATAAGGTAATGGATAAAAAAAAAAAAAAATTGCTTGATCAAGGGTCCGGCCCGGCCCGGCCCGAGGATGCGGCGGAAAATAACGGCCCGAGCCCGACCGGACCTCGGGTCGGGCTCGGGTTGGGCTCGGGCTTGGGCCGAGAATCTAAACTCTATCAGCGGCTGACAGATATAAACATGTCGGGAATTAATGTTGAGGCTTGCTACACGTAAATATCATTGCATTTTATCAGCCGTAGAGAGTAACTATGCCTGTAGTGGAATGGCTTTGAATGACGACCAAAAGCGCTTGTCTTTTACTGTGACCATTTACTGTTCAATATGTTGCAGTTTTACAAACAAGAAAGTGAACAACTTGAGCCTGACGGACATGTTGCATCTCAGTAAGCTAGCAAGAGTAGGCTACACAACAGACAACTTCTGTGTAGCTTACTTCAAAATAAAAAGCACTTCCTGTGACGGTTCGCAGTAAAACTAAATTACTGTTAAATAAGGTTGTGTAGGCTACCTTTTCACAAATCAGCTGTAAATGAAGTACTGTAAATAATGTAAATAGTGAGTTTTAATCACACTATAATTGAACATTTCCTTAGAGTGTTTTAAACTAAACAACATGAATTTCTTATTCAAGTGATATAAACAAACATTTTACAACAATGCCGTACTTTTGAGTATTTTCATTTTCTCCTACTTGCCTATTATATGTTTTACTTATCTGTTTTTTATAGCTTTAGTTACTTTGCATATTTATATTAATTATACAAAATATGAATAACCTATGATGTATTAAAGTGGATTCACAAGCTAGCTGCCAAATCAAACTTCCCCTGTTATTTTGGTAAAAGTAACTCAAAAGTAACGCAAAAGTAGTGTAACGCATTACAATTCAGAGACAGTAATATTGTAATATAACTAATTACTCTCAAATGACAGTAACTAGTAATCTATAATGTATTACATTTTGGAAGTAACTTGCCCAACGCTGTCATTAGGGCCCGAGCACGAAAGTGCGAGGCACCTATTGTTTTTGCTAAGATTATTATTATTATTATTAGGGCCCGAGCAGTGAAACTGCAAGGACCCTATTTTTTTGTGAGGATTATTTTTCCTTCGTCACATTTTTGAGGGGGTTAGAATGCACAAAAACTCACAAAAATGTGCACACATGTCACAACTGGTGAAAATTTCAAAGATTAAAAACAATTACACATATCCACCACTAGGTGGTGCTATAGCAGAAAAAAAAACGCGTTTGACCCTATAACTCCCAAACCGACATCGCACATTCAAAAACCATATATCTTTGCGTTCCTTGGATCCAGCTGAATCTCCTGATATAGGCCACGGCCATTTCCGCCTAGACTTTTTGCGTGAAAAATCGCAATTTATCGAAAACCTACTTTGCCAAACTCCTCCTAGACCGTGTGACCGATCTGCACGAAACTTGGCAGGTAGCATCTCCAGACCGACCTGACAAAAATTTTTCCAAAGAATTTTTATAGGATAAAAATTGCGCATAGTACACACAAACAAATTTGTGCCGCTAACTATGAAAACACCAACTTTGTCATATCTTGACCAAAATAAATGCTATCAACGCAAAACCTAAGATTCTTGTTTGCCATGACCCTCTGGAGGTGCCTCACACATTTTTACGAAAAGTGGCCACTAGGGGCGCTACAAGTACATAAAGTTTATATCTCATGAACGGCTCATCCGATTTTTACAAAATTTGATGGGTACCATCTAGGCCCACTCCTGATGCCACCCCTACAGTGGGATACTGATTGATTAAAGTGGGCGTGGCCTATGGGACCCACATTTGGATTCACCACTTACACTAATGTGAACAACTTTAAATTTACAGGGTAGATGTACAATGGGTCTTGGACCTCACCTACTAAACATTACACATGTGGACCACTAGGTGGCGCTATAATGACGTCAAACGTGTTTTTGCCTATAACTCCCACATTACACATTGCATTACATTAGAAAGCTTCACATCCACGTGTTCCTTGAGTTAAGCTGAATCACATTATATAGGCCCCTCCCATTTCCGCTAAGAAGTTTTTTCGCAATATCGCATAATGGGCAAAACCAACTTTTTAGAACTCGTCCTAGGCCGTGCGACCAATCTGCACGACAGCTGGTACGTAGCATCACCAGATGTACCTGACCAAAAGTTATCAAAATACTTTTTTTACGTTAAACGAGCGAGACTAGCATCCACTTACTTTATTTCTACATATTTTTTCTCATCCACCATGCTTTTCCCCAGTTCTGACTCTGCTCTCATTTCAAACCTCCTGGCCAGCAGTAGACCTGACTCCCTCCTGCCTTTCCCCAGTCACCGGTCCATATACCTGCCCCTCATCCTCACATAATTTATGGGATATCACCTTCAAAACAGGACTAAAACCCTGGCTACGTTTTTTATCAAACTGCTAAAAGTAAAACTTTGGGCAAAATATGGGTAAAAACCCCTACTTGAATAAGGAGAGGGAGAAAGAGAGCTGTGTCAGAGGGAGGAGACTGAGAGAAACTCGAGGTTTATTGAAGAAAACCTGCTCCCGACCAGGTTATGTTCACAGACTCAGCCCCACGTGCCCATGCTTAGAACTGGGACTCATAGTGAAATTAAAATTACTGTGTATTTTACATTCTATTAATATCTATATCTATATTTCATTCTATATAATTCTATAGCATAACGCTGCACTTTACTGCTTTTTGCACTTCTGGTTAGATGCTAAACTGCATTTTGTAGTCTCAGTACCTGTTCTCTGCAGTAACAATAAAGTTGAACCTGATCTAATCTAATGCACTGTGTTGTGGGTGGGATTTGCTGAACCTCTTATGAAACAACAGGATTCAAATAGCATGACTGAAAACAATTGCTGATTAGCAGGCCCTCTTCACCCAGCCACATAATCTCATTTGGGTGTAGTAAAACAATACTAATGGAACTATAATGAATTGAGGTGAATTGAAGTAATCTCTGCTTTCCAATCATATTGAGTCACTGTTAAGTCTTGCTATTGTTAAGGATGACTGCTGGTGATAAGAAAACAAAAGACAACATTGTTTATCTCTCAGATATCTGAATACACCTTGAATAGGTTTAAGCTTTTATCGCTTGAGTCAAAATTCATAATGGTTATCTATTATTCCCACAGGTCTAAATCCGATTTGGTAGTAGTAGGTGTGTCCTACTTGAACACTGAACAATTGCCTAAACTGTATCCTGAATGTCTGAGCCTGAAAAGACAGAACCTTTACTTTACTTTTCACTGGTCATTGCCACAGGTAAACTAACGAAATACATCTACTCAAATACAATACAATACAAATACATTTGGGTTTGAGTTTTAAGCAAAGGTTATGCCCAGTCCTTAAAGTTCCTTTAAAACTCACTGGTAATGTTTTGAATGGCTCAGTTCAACCAAATTAGAAAACAACACTTTCTTTCTAGTGGTTTGTCTTCATACTGTTTTTGCTTTGTGCAGGTAATGAGAAATCTGTCACCCCCCCAAAACAATTGAGCAGCAATTGAGTCTGTGGTGCTCACAGCATTGAAGAATTACATTTGGAAAATTAACAGCATCCACTTTTTCTAGGAATAATTTCCCTCCAGGGTTTTTCCTGGCTCAGAATGGGCCATTGTGTTGTGTTCAGGGGGAAATAGGTGGACCCAAATGCAGAGGCAAGGCAAGCAGGCAGGCAGGCAGGGGAAGGATTGAGCTCAAGGGTTTATTTAAACACAAAAAATAAGGCAGACAAAAACAACAAAAGGAATCCAAAGGAAACAGGCAAAAACTAAAGTCCAAAAATAAAGAAAACACGAGGAACAAACTTGCAGCAAACTAATGGGAACAAAGGGAAGAATCCAAACCTGGAACACTTGATGCAACACGCTGGCCACAGACAAAAACTGACTGGAAAGAACACAAACACATACAGTGATCTGACACTGGACAGAGGAAAGACAAAGACTAAGGGCGTTTTCACACATGAAAGTCCGAACCAAGGTCCGGACCAAGGTTCATGTTTTTGTTACATTGTATACATTTGATCCGGTAAGTTTTGGTTTCACACTGCAGTTATGCAAGCGCACTAAAGATCTATACGTGACAAAACTACGTCCTGCCGTCATCACATACGTGAGCTGCGTCTCCAGATACTTCTAATTGATTGGTTTGTAGACGGGCCACCCCATCCTCTCGTATCCTCTCTCTGTGTCGGAGTTTTTTCAGCTGACTGCTGCTCTCCCCTACTGCCGCGGCTCTTTTTGCTTTGTTGTGATGTTGAGAAGCCAGACACGGGAACTTTCTGGAGAATTTATTCAGAGACAAACGGAAACCTACACTGTACATTTACTACCACTTAACAAATAAACTGCTGATGTATTCTCTGCTCTGATAGCCGACAGCTGTCTGTCTTTTGATCCGGTCCGGGGGAGGTTTCACACCTCTAATTTTGGTTCGGATCAAACTGAAAAGTCCGAAAGTCCGGACCAAATGAGGTATGTGTGAAAACGCCCTAAATACACAGGGTAACGAGGAAACACAAGACAGGTGACACAAGGCTGGGAAACAGGTGAAACACATTAGGGCAATCACAAGGGCGGGAAAACAGAGAGTAAAACTAGACAAGACAAGACAGAGAACAGACTATCAAAATAAAACAGGAAACAGAAAATAAAACAAGACAAGACTGAAAATCACACAAACAGAAAGAAACAAGACATGACAGAAAACCAGGCTACACAAATGACATACAAAAATAGACTACAATAAGACAAGACACAACACCAAAACCATAACACATTGACAATACAACAAACGATACTCACTTCATTTCCTCCGTTCTGATGATTTGTTATGCACCACTTTATGGTGGAAATGTCAATCAATCAATCCAATTTATTTGTCACATGAAATCACACGAGGTACAATTCCAGTAAAATGTAATCCCATCAGGTCCTTGAATTTGTGCATAATTCATTATAAAGCAGAATGGCCATCAGATTGGCACACAGAAAAAGAGTCACCCAGTTGAATGGCACTGGCACTCCAGGCAGCATCCAGCCAAGTCTCAGCAAAAGGACACTACAGCTCCTGACATCCCGTTGGAAACCAACACAGCACACTGACACGGCATACTGGCTAACAGGATGCCTAGCAGAGAAGTGGCAGTTGGTGTTCAATTCCTCCACACTCCTTTGATGTAGAGCTGGAGATGGAAGCAGAGATGATCTTGCTTGTCCACGTAGTCGGGAACATAGCCATAGGTCGTAGCTGATAGCCATATTTACCTTTTCCTCTGTTTTTACTCTGTTTACATTTGAAAATTTGACTAGCTAGCTGGTTAGCTAGCTTAAGCTAGCAGAGTCGGCAGGAGGTTAGCAGAGTCGGCAGGAGACTGGCAAGTGGATTTCACAATCTCTATAGCCACATGTTATGACCATCCAACATCAACCACATAAAGCACAACTGATAAATAAAATAGAAAGGAATTCTGCAGAGCTAACGGAGAGGCAACTGGAGAGTTCTGCCCTCTAGAGCAGTGGCGGCTCCTGAAAAAATTCTCAGGGGGTGCAATTTTTCTGATGATTAAGGTGACCCATTCAATGGGTACATTAAGAAACAGAAAGATTTCCGCTCTAGCTACATAAATTACAGGTGGAAAGCTATGTAACCCACATTTTCCACCAACTGCAGAACGGCTGCGGATCGGCTCCGCTGCGTATCGGCTCCGTGCTCCGCCGTCCTTCAATACCCACCAGGTCCGGATTTGATGCGGAACGGCTGCGGCCATGACTGACAGCTGAAGTCACGAGGACCCACGAGATCTTGCAAATTCACGTATGATCTGTTGACTTCAGGCCTGTCTCTGCCCATTATGACGTTTTCAAGGTGTAGTGCAGGGAAATATGATCTGCCGTGAGCACGGTGTATTTTATTTAAAAAATTAACCGGATGTTTTATTTTGTTTCTGTGCTCGACTTCCTGTCCCGCACAATCTGCCCTGTGCTGAATTGCTGCAGAGCTCTCGGGCATCCGGCAAAAATAGAAGCTCTGCGTATCTGCTCCGGAGGGCTGCGGATCGCCGGAGCTGGGACGGAGTCGTTCCGCAGCCGTTCCGCAGTCAGTGAAAATACACACATTGACTTTAATGGAAACCTATTGACTCCGCTGCCGTTCTGGAGCGGATCCACAGCTGTTCCGCTGTTGGTGGAAATTGCGGGTAAGAAATTAGCATCCAGGAGCCTTCATAAGCAAAAATGACATGGCTCCACAATTAATTATTCCAATTATTCATTACTTACATTAATCCAGTGTTGTGTGACGTAAAATAGCTAAACAGGACACATTTTTAAAAAGATATGTCCAGCAACAACATAAAGATGGGGGCAGCATATAAGTCAATACCAGAAGCATTTATTGACTGATCTCAAAAGTATTGGCTTACAAAAGCAAAATAAGTTATCACAGTACAAATAATCAAGGGTGTTCTTTCACATTCCTCAACACTGCATAAACCATCTGCATTTCCATAAACAAATGAAATATCAGCTGAAAATACAGCATCTTGGTATTTGTTCAGATTGCAGGATCAGCAAGAGCTTTTGCCACATTTACAACATTTCAAAGGTAGTGCAGCCTAATATCTTTAGAGTAAAGGGAAGTGCACACTTTAAACAATAAATAGTAACAGCATGGCAATAACAAGTAGACAAATTGTTGAGAGAAGTGGATCTTTAGAACTACATTTTCTGGAATGTAGGATATCACCAAAGTGCTACTTAATAAAAGCAAAGTAACGTTTTCCCAAATAAGTGAATGAACAAGTGAGGCTTGACCTAGTGTGGTCTGTGCATCTTGGCTTTACACATTGAAGACCAAACCAGAATGGTGAGGTGCTGCTAAGTTTAACTAAATAATTCTGATATACACATTAATTACTTACTTCAAAAAGGCCCCATGGTTGAATTGGAAATATGTGCACCAGAGCATAATTCACAACAAGCGAGCAGGAGCTTTTGATAGAGGCTACTGAAAACATTGATGCAAGTTATTTGTAATAAGCAATTTGTATAGACTTCCATATTCTGCCCTCTTGTATAGATTTCTGAAAATGAACATGAACAGTGATAGACATTTGGCCTGAAAACAGTATTTTAAAATAATTTCTAGAAAGGTAAACACAGCTATTTGGCTTTGTAAAAATGAACAACCATATTCTGGCCATTTGTATAGATTTGTAAAAATGAACAACCATATTCTGGCCAATTTTATAGATTCGTAAAAATGAACAACCATATTCTGGCCAATTGTATAGATTTGTAAAAATGAACATGAACAGATTAAAAAAAAATGAATGTAATGAATGAAAAATTAAAACTATTTAAAACAACATCAACTGTGAACTGATTTGGTGTGTGTGTGTGTGTGTGTGTGTGTGTGTGTGTGTGTGTGTGTGTGTTAAAGAGACACACTGACAGACAGGGAGAGAGAGAGAGAGAGAGTGAGAGTGAGAGAGAGAGAGAGAGAGAGATAGGCTACATTACTTGTACTGAAACTGTGCTCTTCTCTCTTTCAATGCAGCAAAGCGGTCAATGACTTTCTCATTGAAATCAGGCATGTTGAGGACTAGATCCCTCTCCATGGAAAGCATGGCCAGTGCATTCAGACGTTCCTGGCCCATTAAATTTCGCAGGAATGTCTTAACTTGTGTCAAAGTTGAGAAACATCTTCACAGCTTCAGCTGTTGTCATGGGAGTAGTTATGAGGATGTTCAACATAGTCACAGTCTCAGAAAATGTCTCCTGGAGGTTCTAGCTCATGAGAACCTGGTACAGTGCCAGTGCACCACAGCAGCCCTTGAATTCAGGATTCTCATAGATCAGAGAGAGTTCTGTCTTGAGCTTTGCCTTGTTCAGCATGGGTTATGCATTCACAGTGGCATTCAGAGCCTCATCGAGATCGGAGCGGTCCCGACGTCCTTCCGAGCAGACGAGAGCAGTCTTAACACACCACACACGGCACGAATATCTGATCAGATTATTTTACGATAATCGGAGCATCTTTAAGATTGTCGGAAGGGGTGAATCGGGGCTAAAATCGGCCTAATTATCCTGCCGTGTGAACCAGGCTTAAAAGGAACTTCTTTCAAAGAGACAATCAAGTTGCACTGAATGCTAGCCATCTTGATAGTGGTACGTGAATTGACAGCCCGGTCTCATGGCAGTTCGTGTAAATGTGACGTTATTTTAATCTATTGATTCGTGTTCACGGGGACGTTTTTCTCGTTTTTTACGTGGTGGCCAGCACGAAAATGTGAAGTAATGTATTTCAATGGGAAGCATATTTCGTGGCCACAGCACGAAAATGGTAGTAATATAAAAAGCTGAAAATCCGCGTAGGGAAGTTGGTCGGGGTGGTGGATGGGTCAAACAACACAGGACTTTCACCCGGGCAAGCGGGGATCGCGTCCTGCGTGTGGCGCTTTTTTTCCCGGGGATCGTGGCGCTTTGTTTCCCGGGGATTGCGTGGCGTTTTGTCCCGTGTGTTATTGTGGCGCGTCCCCCGTCCCCCGCGGCCGCCTCCCAGCTTATGAAGCATCATTTTCGGCCGTATCCCAGCCGTCTCCCACCGTTTATTGTGGCGCGTCCCCAGCGGGCTGCCTCAGGGCCGCCTCCCAGCTTATGGAGCGTCATTTTCGGCCGTCTCCCAGCCGTCTCCCGGCGTCCTTTCCCCGAGAAAATAACGTGACATTTACACGTAAAAAACGAGAAAAACGTCCCCGTGAACACGAATCAATAGATTAAAAATAACGTGACATTTACACGAACTGCCGTGAGACTGTGTTGGAATAGATTGACGCTGCTACCCGCTCTTTTCTTAGTTACGTTCATACGTTACGTATTATGAAAGCGCGTAAGTGCAAGCCCTCCCGGAACTAATAGAGATTGTATTGAAAGCTCTGATATTTGAAAAAAAACATTTTTTTACATGAGATTCTATGAGAGACTTCTGTAGCGATTTTCAACCTGACTGAAATCGCCCCAAAAGGGGCGGGGCCATTTGAAGCACGACTTTAGCCTGATTGGACATTTAGTGGCAGATCAGACGTCTAGATTAGAACACTGATAATGACTGATAAAAAAAAATCCCTTCCTTTTCCTGTTTGGCAGTGCGTCCCCCATATCGCCCTAATGAACACACCGGCCCTGCTCTAGAGCCTTCTCTCTTTATTTATGTAAAGGAAAACACAAAACTAAGGCGGCAGGTGACAATTCAAAATATTAAAACATAATGAAAATAAAACGTGAATAAAATTTTAATACATGAACTCACCATGAACATTATTTCTGCCTGAGTCACGTCAGATAGATTTTCATCGGCAATGGTGGTTGTTTAACAATAAAGACAACAACTCCCATGATCCCACTGTCCTTAAAGATGTCATCAAAACCTCAGAGCGGACCTTATTTTTACGTTAGAGTACTTGAGTAGTCTATAATAATTTAATGTGAATACTGGAATATTAAAAGTTCTTAAAATGGCAATCCCTAATATGAAACTACCATTTGAGTCCCACCAAATTACATTAGAAAGAATGCATGTTCTGCATTGGCTTCACTTTTCAGACCCGGAGGTTGCCGCTTGGTTAATTTGGCCATCATTGTGGACATGGATTCCACACTAGCAGATTAGACATCTTTATTGTCCACTCGGTGGAAAGTTTTGTTTGAGCTTACAGACATGCATACACTTAATACTTCCTCTGCCATGTGTTAGAATACATGAGATAAAACAGCTGAGATAAAAGTATGAAAATAATAACAATTTGAACATCTCTTAAATAGACATTGTAGAAAAAAGCGGAAGTCACTAAGTAAGAGATAATGTAGAGCAATATTGTAAATTAGAACCTGTTCATTGGTGCAGGACGCAGAGAGGTCTTAAATCAGCTACTCACTAAAGAAATCAACACAACACATTGACACAAAATATTGACTTGATTTCTTGATTCTCCAGAACTTCGTCCATGGCAACGGTCTATACATAGCAACGGTCTGCTATACAGAAATAACAGACCGTAGAATGTCTTGAATTAATATCTAAATATTAATTAAAATATCAGAATCGAGGATTCAACTAAGCTGTGTACTAATAAATGCAAGTCATTTTGTTTGGTAAGATAACAGAGGATGGAATAAAAGATCTCTTAAAATGTTTCTCGTTGCGCTGGGTACACTATATCGTCTTCCTGAAGGGAGTTTTTCAAATTCATTAAACAAAGGATATGAAGGGTCCTGAACTATTTATGTTGCTTTCGTATCTGCCTGTCTCTTAGGGTCTGTATAATCGTGCTTGTAGTTTTAACTATTTTGTGAGCTTTTGTTTTAATCACAGATTTATGGGTGAACATCTGTTTGCATGCTCTGTGACTTCACCCTTCATATTAGTTGTTTAACCAGGAGTGAACCAGGGACCATGGAAATAAATGGGACAAGCAGTGCAGCATGAATCACCATGTCAAGCTATGGGATTGCCACTCCCTCACCTGCCACATTAAGACCTTGCCCCCTGCTATAAAGAGCTGGGTTGCCCTCCCATCTTCCTCAGAGTTTCTGTGGATCAGCAAATGGCTATGGCAAACGAGTGGCTGCTGTGGCTGACCCTGTCTGCCATTGTAGCTGCTTGGCACAGCGGTACGTATATTCATTTCCATTAGGCAGCCAGAACAATATAACAAATGGGAGTGTTAACTTTTAACATGTTTACTCATGTGCTACAGGCTTATTGTGTTTAATGTAGTTTGAGATTTAATTATTGTTTACTTTACAAATAACTCTTACTTTTCTCAACAGAGGCAAAGTCTGCTGTGAACACCTTCTCCTCCCAGATTCCGGAAAAATTAACAGGTGAGTTTGTTGGTTAATAACTGTAAATTGTTTTCTTATGTGTGCCAATTTATTCATGTAGGTAAATACCTGGGTAAAACATGGCAGCTGCTGTAGTGTTATGTCTGATCTGTTTTTTTGTAGGTGTGAGTCCCATCCACAATGGCCAGGTCTGCAGTACGTGGGGTAACTTCCACTTCAAGACCTTTGATGGAGATGTTTTCCAGTTGCACTCGACTTGCAACTACGTCTTGACCTCTTCATGCAGGAACAGTTACAAGGACTTCAACATCCAGATAAGAAGACAGGAGGCTGGCAACCATCACACCATCAAAAACATCATTATGAAGCTGGAAGGTTCAGTAGTGGAGCTCTCTGAGGGCTCAGTGGTTATCAATGGAAAACCGTAAGTTTTTGCTAAAAACCCTAACCCTTTCCACTCTGCCAGCACAAAGTAGAGATTCATACTTGATGGTACATATGGGTCATATTTAATATTATAAAACGGGTAGCTAAAATCAAGCAATCTGATTGGTTCATAGCCATGATATAATAATCATATACAACACCTATGATTCAAATTCCTTTGCACAATCAGTATTATAAAAAAAAAACAAAAAACAGACTAACGTACTGATAGCTGGTGCCACGGAGGGAAGCCGTTTATCTGCACACACTGCCATGACAGAGAGCTGGTTGAAATTCGGCAAAGTATCCCTTTAAGCGTACGCTATATTTAGAATATTTTCACTGTTTAAGCTTGCTGTCATACAGCCCTTTCCGACAGGAAACTGAAGCCGGACTCCATTGACAAAAACAGTAATTTTACCTATCAGAAAATGGGCGTTGCTTTTTCTACCGCTGCCTTGATCAGTTAGTTGCTGGTCTACTGCTGTCTTGATCGGTTAGTTTGTTTGTGTTATTGTGTGCCTTTCTTTAGCGATAAGCAAAATAAATAGTCTGTGGTAGCTGCCGGTGTAGGCTAACGCTACCTGTGCTGCGTTCCATAGCAACCGCCTCAGTATGTGCAGGCAGCCAGCCCAAAATTGCCTATTTTATTGTGAACATTATTATTTATTAATCTAAATTTGAATGTGACTATACATTTTATATTGTCATACTTGATGACCGTTTTATATTGCTGTAACCTGACAGGAACCTGGAATAATAGTCAGAACCTAAAGATATCAGGCACAGAAGTAAAATTCAAAATATTGGCATCCACTGCCACCCTTTGCTTTTACACCTTCCCACATGGGTAGATACCACTGACAGCTCTATTCACAATGTCCCTTTGGTTGTAGCAACAAAAGTAAAATAATGGCCAAAATAATGTGACTTCTTTTTGTTTTTCCAGAGCCACCCTACCATTCAGTCAAGCAGGAGTGCTCATTGAGAAAACTCCCACCTACATCAAAATCAAAGCAAAGCTGGGTTTAGTTGCTATCTGGAATGAGAAGGACGCTTTTATGGTAGGATTGTAGCTACATAGTAAAGCCTGTTATGACCATTATTGTTAAAAATACTGTCAAAGTATTTTAGTTGAATAGAAGTATAACAGGGTTATATTCATGCTTTGTAATGTAACAAGTGCAAACATTTTTTGGTGGGTTTGACCACAAAATAACTGACCGAGGATATGATTTAAGGCATATACATATATGTATACTTTGAATTTCCAAAAGGAGTTTTGTGATCAGAATTACCATTTGGAAACAGTGGAAACTGTGGTAAACTTGGCGAGTGTATCTAAGGCTGTGCTGCAGAGTGTGTGCTTAAATCGATGGTTTTGTCCTCCCAGGTGGAACTAGACCTTAAGTACAAGAACCAAACCTGCGGTCTTTGTGGAGACTTCAATGGGGTCCAGGTCTATGATGAGTTCTACAGCCATGGTACACTTTGACCCACTTTAACAATTCTGTAATTGTAGGCATGGGCACAGAACTGAAATGTTTCTTTATTATTATCCACACAGGTGTAAAAATATCCCTCATGGATTTTGCTAACTTCTGGAAAATGGATGGTCCAACTGAAAGCTGCTCTGACAACACGGTGAAATCAACACAAAGCTGCAACAACATGGTAAGGCTTCACCAAGAATCCAACCAGTGCAAATACGAGAAGTGAAACCCAGCATAGGAGCAACCATAGTAATAATCCCTCAGCATAGTAGTGGCAACCGGCATTGCCACACGTGCTGTGCCCCATCAGCTACATAACATAATGCAGAGTCAGCAAACTAAAGGGGCTTTATGACGTTATGTTTACATTCAGTGTTACTCACCAAAACACACTGTGTGTATCCTTGACGTGTCGGGTGCATTATCTCCTCATAAAATTAGCATCATTAGCAAAGCCGACTTTAAATCCAGTATTCTTTACGTCCATGTTTATTATTGCAGCATATATTTTCATGTTATCGCCACCTATAGGCCAGTGGATTAGTGTGTCCCTCCCGCTATCCATCCGTACCATAGAGGCCATTCCCACCTTTAAAACCTCCCTCAAAACCCACCTATTCCGAAAGGCCTACCCCACATGACTCCACTCTCCATCAAAATCATGGATAGATTGCTTTCTTTTAATTTTCTATATCAATCTTTTAAATGTCTTTGTTTTAATTTAATTATATTTGCCTTTTTAACTGTATTTTTGCTTGTTTTAACTGTGCTATGAAAGGCACCCATAAATAAAATGTATTATTATTATTATTATTATTATTATTATTATTATTATTATTATTAACAGAAGCAGGAGTATAGAACATACCAGAGTAGATAATATATGAGTGGCCTTTGTTACAAATTTGACAGACTTGATGCAGAAATGTTGCATCTTCTTGGCTTTGCATGCCTAATAACTTGCTCTCTTCCTATCTTTTCCTCTGGTTCCATTCCTGTCTGTCTGTCTGTCTGTCTGTCCTGTAGAAACCTCTGTGTGAGCAGATCCTTACAGGGCCAGCCTTCAACAGCTGTCACAGTCTGCTGGATGTTGCCTCCTTTACTTCTGCTTGTGTTGCAGACCTCTGCAACTGTGACAGTGGCATTAATGAACACGTTGACCCCTTCTGCCTGTGCAACACTGTGTCGGAGTTCTCCAGACAGTGTGGACATGCGGGTGGCAAACCCCAAAACTGGAGAACCAAAGAGCTCTGCTGTGAGTACAGTCATTAGACACTGCTAATGTAATAGTCCATGGGAAGGAGAGGTTGTCTGCCCTGTCTGACTCTGGGCTTTTGCCCAAACAAAATGTCTCAGGCACATGGGTTTACTGACTCAAAACATCCAAAGACCAAAAATCACATGAGGATATACAAATCCAAGAAGAGGGCAAATTAGAAAAAAAATGCTACAACTGAGATATGTACATTGTGTGAACTAAAATTCCTCCATACGACGATATCCGTTGTTTATTCCTACCTCCAACACATCTATCTATAAATTGCAGGAATGTCTGTCTGTCAAACACTGAGGTCAGAGTGAATGAGATGATTAATGTATTAATTATCCCATTTATAACATGAGGTCAACCCCACCCCTTCTCAAATGTTAGGAGTTCTGGGAGGATACTTTTGAATTGTAGGTAGGCCATTGAGGGGCTGGAATACAGGCTACAATAGGGTAGTTTGTGTGAACAAATGTTCCGAATTTGAATATTTATAATTTTGAAGAGGTAACATAAGTCAAGTGCTGAAAAAACAACTGATGTAATCACAGGGAAGTCATGTCCCAACAAAATGGAGTACAATGAGTGTGGGAGACCCTGTGCTGATACCTGCTCCAACCCAGAGGCCAGCCACACCTGTGATCACCACTGTATTGATGGATGCTTCTGCCCTGCAGGTACAGCACAGTCATGGCACACACACACACACACACACACACACACACACACACACACACACACACACACACACACACACACACACACACACACACACACACCTGTTACAGTGCAGTAATTCTTTGATCACTTTTAGGCACTGTGCTGGATGATTTAAACGGAAAGGGTTGTGTCCGATTAAACGAGTGCTCCTGCAGCTACAACAGCAAGATCTATGGACCGGGGGAGTCCTACTCCAGTAACTGCAAAAAATGGTATGATATAGGCTACAGTATGTCAATCTGTCTGCATGTAACAGAACACTCCACAGAATTACACATAATTTACACATATGACAGGATGGATACGGTGGACCTATGTACCTTAGTGGGATTATAAGTGATTATAAGTGGATGTGAATGAATATCAGCGTGCAAATGAGTTTCTATGTGCCATTCATTGTCACAATGCCATGTATGCATGCAAATGCGTCAATTCGGCAGTGGAGGAGAGTACCAATGTTAATCAGCGCTGCTAGTGGCGACTGAAGTGGGTGTTTTTATAAAAAGTCAACTCTGTACATCACCCTGAGTCGAGGCAGAACAGCTGAAGGACATCAGAGTCAAAACCAGAAAACATTTTCTCCATAAGATATGATCCAGTTTCAGTTTTTCTGTTGGCCTAATAGTCAATTCAGAGAGTATTGAAGACCACATTTACTCACCATTTTTGGGGATCCTTGATTTGCATCCCAAATTATTATGGGACGATTCAAATGTAGCAGTGTTGTACTGCCACTGATTTTGGTTAAGCACTTCTCCCAGGAGATCATACATAGTGCAAGAACAGGCGTTCAGGGCTCAGTGGGGGAATGACAGAGGCACCGTTCTCCCTATTACAAGTCAGTGTAGCATCAAAATGATTTTGAAGCTGTTATTTAAGGTTAAATAGTTACATAATGTTGCTTCAAGATTCATTTGTGTGTGTGTGTGCTGACAGTGTGTGTGCGAGTGGCCAGTGGACGTGTACGGAGGAGAACTGTCCAGGAACCTGCTCTGTGGAGGGAGGAGCCCACATCAACACCTTCGATGAAAAAGTCTACACCTTCCATGGGGACTGCTCCTATGTGCTGGCTAAGGTAATACACATCATCATCATCTGTGCTGTTATACCACACACACTTCTGTCATGGTAACACATGCCTAGACTAGCCATCAACCTCGAGCCAGTCAAAGCTATTAATAATAGAAGGTTGTGATTAGTGTTGTAAGAAAAAAAAGGGTATGAATGTCATCTCTGTACCATCCCATATAATAAATCAGTAAATTATTAGTAAATCTAATATGTGACACAAATGTAATCAACCAAGATCAAGGCTTGAAAACTGGTATCACTTTACAACTGATTGGCATGTTTTAATAGCTCGCTAACATTAACAAAAGACTCATCAAGAGACTAAGACTAATCAACTGAATATAAGTTATAATACAAAATGTGTGTTGAACATAAGAATAAGTTGATATTGTTTTCTTAAGGTGTAATTTTGTGACATCAACAAAAATCACTTAGTCAAGTGATTATGGATTTAACCTTACGTTTCTACTGCTTTTAAAAAAAATATTGTTTGTGTTAAGGAATACAGAGTTAGCATGCAATACTGATATCTAATAGTTCCCTGATACAGTATTTATTCTGTTTTGATCCCCTTCGCCCCCACACAGTTAGTGCATTAACAGTCCTACACAATGCCTAAAATCTGTAACATGTACATGATAGTTGCCAAGAAGAAAGTAATTCTGTAGAGCCTTCATCCTATTTTATATGTAACTTTTCTCCACCTGTGTTCATCATTCTGAAACCAGAACACAACAAATGTTGACGACTCATTTTCACGCCTGCCACCTAAAAAGAAGCAAAATTGTCAGTTTGTTACTGTTTTCACGTTACATAATGTAGGTATGGTAGGAATTTGGTGTAAACAGCATTACTAACTTCAAAAACTATTTTTGTTATTAGTATTTTGTTAGTATGCAGGAGTAGAGTTCATTGAATAAATGTTTAGCTGACAAATCCTCCACATTTGAATCCATCCCATAATAATATGGGCTGCTCTAATTTCAAATCAAAGATCCCCAAAAATGCCAAGTAAATGTGGTCTTCAGTACTCTCTGAATTAACTATTAGGCCAAGAGCAGAACATTTACTTAACTATATTAGATTAGAAACTATGCACAACACATGAGCTCTCTGTGTCAATAGATAACCAGTACAATGTAAAAAAAAAAAATACATAGAACACACTTAGATTTAAAAATAAAAATGGGACTGACACATCCACTGATACATCTACTGGTATTCTTTACCCTATACACTGTTATCTGCAGGTATGTCGTTTCAGTTCAGCAGTAGTTAAAGGTCCTATGACATGCTGCTTTTTGGATGCTTTTATATAGACCTTAGTGGTCCCCTAATACTGTATCTGAAGTCTCTTTCCCGAAATGCAGCCTTGGTGCAGAATTACAGCCACTAGAGCCAGTCCCACAATGAGCTTTCCTTAGCATGTGCCATTTCTGTGTCTGTAGCTAAATGCTATTGAGGAGGAGAGGGGGGGGGCAAGGTGGAGGGTGGGGGTGTAGCCTTGACCAACTGCCACTTTGCTTGTTTTCAAGCCATGATGTCTCTCTCTTTCTCATGGGTGGGCCAAATTCTCTGGGCGGGCAAAGCAGAGAAAGGGGAGGTAACCTTGCTCCTTATGACCTCATAAGGAGGATGATTCCAGATCGGCCCATCTGAGCTTTCATTTTCTCAAAGGCAGAGCAGGATACCCAGGGCTCGGTTTACACCTATCGCCATTTCTAGCCACTGGAGGACCATAGGCAGGCTGGGGGAACTCATATTAATGTAAAAAAAAAACTCATAAAGTGAAATTTTCATGCCATGGGACCTTTAAATAGTTTTCTTGTGTTTGTATGTTTAGGACTGCAGTGGATCCAAGTTTGTGGTACAAGGAGAACTAGAGCAGTGTGGACTGACTGAGAGTGAGACCTGCCTCAAGTCTGTTACCTTGGGTTTGTCTGGAGGGCTTAATGTGAGGATTATACACACACACACACACACACACACACACACACACACACACTTTTTTAATTGGAAAATTCAGTATAATTCAGTATTTTCAGAAGATAATTCTCGAAGTTAGCAGATATGTTTTATGGATTGTCCTGAATCCAAAAACTATATTAAAATAAATAAATAACATGTTTTATAAAAAAAAAACTTTACTTTTTTTAGGAAGGATATGAGGAAAACATGATTGTTTTTTTGCTTGTCTTCAAATAATTTTAAATCATCATTTTTCAAAAATAGTTGAATATGGTTTCTTACATTACTGCCAGAATTTGTTTTTGTTTTATATTTATTTCAGTATGCAATAAAAAAATATTCCAATCTTGGAACTAGATTGCATCCCTCACAGTAAATAGCAGGTCGACGTTTATTTTTTTATCCAAGTTTATGGATTCTTCCATTTCAAAGCAGTGCAATCAGGATTTGTTGATTTTTTTTTATCATTGAACGCACTCAGATTGTAAAGTAGATTTTAAATAATAACATCTTGTCTCCTTTCATATAAAGGTGATCAAAATCCAGTCCAATGGCAAGGTTTTTGTGAATGGCATCTACGCTCAGTTACCCTTCTCTGCTGGTGAGAGACACTCCACTGTACACTATTCACCTTAGACTTTCTCTCTATCTGTCTGTATGAAGAAGAATATAGCCACATTATAAGCTACAGAATATTTTTCTATGTAATGTATACCACAAACAGTTAAGCTGAATGAGTGAATGAGGAGTGAATAAACACTTTATTTCTCTTCATCTGAGGCTTCTCAGTTCCTAAAGGTTTCAGTGTAAGACCCAAAGATATCTGATCTTTTCCTTTTTTTCTCCTACTTTAAATAATGCCTAAAATCCTTCCTCATGTACATTTATATAATAAACAATTAGAGCTGGTTTCTATATTCCATAGTTTCTGAATTCTGTAAAGTCAAATATTGTAAATAAAATATAAATTACTTTATTAATTAATATTAATTTAATACATTATTTAAAAAAAAAAAATCTTTATCACATTGTGGTTGCAGCCACTGCTTTACAATCAAAAGTGTCATTTTTGGACATGGAGCCACAAAATATATTTGAGCCTTATAATTAGGCTATCAACATTAGTATTAGGTCTCAATGAGCATTATCTAAGAATAGAGGCTTTGATATTTTAATGAACGATTCTTTGATGGATTCACCATCCGTGAACAGCTTTGCATGCCTTACTATCTCCTGAGCTGACAAAAAACTTGTAGCAGTAGTGGAGTTTTGAGAGATTTGATCCAATTCTTAAAAGTGCATTTCCTCTGCTCTGCTCTCTGCAGCAGTTCCAAAATCGTTTTCTTTCTCTCCACCCTAGCTGAATACTTTTCAACAAATGCAGTGTGCTTGTTCTGGAAACATCTTTTAATATAACTTTTTTTGGATTTGGAATCCATAGCTAGTCCATGGAAACTCAAAACCGAGGATTAGGCGCCGGGCCGTAGACATAAGTAGGCTAGGATGGACATTTTATTTGACTGAAATGTTATGAAAAGGAAAAATGTTAAAAATCACTTTAGGCCTACAACAATGAAAATAAACGTGATTCATTTCCATATAATTTTTTGTCAAAGCCACAGGGAGCCACTGGAGAGAGAACTCACAAAACTTGCTGCCTGACAACCTATCCTAACCTTAACCGTTCAAGGCATTATCATAATCAATGCCTACCTCAACCATCGTGCAAGACTTTTGCAAATCTTGGGTTACCATCTAGACACGACCATGGGTATGGGGTGGTGCATGGGCAAAAAGCATGAAATGAGCTGTGTGGTTTAATTCCTGACAGCAGTCAGTGAATGTCATTGCCTGTGGCTGTGGCTAGATCAATGACCTTGCTGTTGCACTAGCAACACCTACTGGTCGGCCAGGGAGTAGGAAGAGGGTGTGTCTTAATATGTTAGACTCTGTTACACTCCCCTGATGAATCCCATTGCTGGCTGATGAAAAGGAGTGGCTGGTGACCTCTTGTGTCCATGTGAGGTCACAGATCAACATTAGAGTTAACAGAGACAATGACTGCCATGTGCAAAAGAAACATGGAAATGGCACTGAGAGAGATTGGCACTATGTTAGTAATTCCAGGCACTGACATAAACAGCACAAGCTCAGTAATATCACATTTCATGAGAATCGTTATCCAACTTCTACAGAAGCTAATTCTAATAAACAGCCAGTGGCTGTTTCCACATAATCCTCCCCAACAACTTCATCTTAAATGCAGATCTAGCATTATTTGATTAGCCTCTGGCCTGGATAAGAACACAGCTTGCAGAAAATTGAATATTTCACTTTTAATATGCTTAACTGTGAACTGTTTTCCTGTCTGATGAATAGTATTTCATAGTATTTCATTGTCTCCACCCTTCCACTCTTTTAACAAAACCATCCAACTTTTCTCTTAACCCCTAGCTGGGATCTCCGCCTTCAGAGGGTCCTCTTACTACCTGCTGGTGCAAACGTCTGTTGGTGTTCTGTTGGAGGTGCAGATCCAGCCAGTCATGCAGCTCTACGTCAAAGTGACCAGTGACTACAAGGCCAAGACCTGTGGTATGTCTATAAAAAATATCTGTATGTGCCCTCAGACATGAAAGACTAATGAAAGCATCCCACAGAACTCAAACAGTGATGGCGTTATTGATCCCAATTGGTTGTTGCAAAATATATTAAGCATAGGCATATCATGTATGCTTGTTAAATTGTAAAAGAAAGTCAGTATTACAACAAAAACACATGTAAATATGCATCAAACGTAAGTGTGAAAAAGCTAGAAAGGATTGTGACATAAATACTAAGTTATCCAACGATGTAGTACTGGTTGCCTTGATATCTTATTTAGTATTTCTTTGTTTCATGAAGCCAGAAGTGCTTAGTAAATGTTTGAAGCGGTAATGTCAAGCTACCCTAGACCAACAGGAGTGTGTAATATTCCATGTATTCCTATTTTCAAGGTTTGATCAATTTTCAAACCATATAGAGAAGTTACTTCTTCGGAGGTGCTGCCATTTTGATAAAATTGAAACGAACTGTAGAACATTTTGATAATTTTTATTGATCTTAAATATGTCATTGATGGACTTCATGATTGGCTGTAATTAATAAAAGAACTGTATGTAAGTGAAAGTTGCAAATCCCAAGCGCATAAAGCAGATTTCTTTCAAATGTAGGCAATAGTTGCTAGTGGCACAATGTGGATCATTTTCCCCATATTGAATATTAATGTTTTGGAATATGGCAATATTGATATTCAATTATCAGCAGGGCCACACTAAATCTGCGGGCACAACATTTTTCACTGATTTTAAACAAATAAAATAAAAATAAAAAATGAAAGCTTAGAATGTTAATACATCTCCACCCCAAGCAGAAAAACTATCTAATTCTGTAGTTTATCATTCTTGATCACCGCCGAAAACTGATAAACCAAAATCAGCAGATTCCATTTGGGTCTGCTTATCAGTCTGTTTTGGTATGAAAGAAGAAAGAAAGCTATAGAAAGACAAAAAGATGATGAAGCCATGGTGAAAAGTTTGGATTCTTCTGCCCTGTGGGGAAAGAGTACCCACAGAATCAAGCCAATGTGCCGCTTATGTGTTGGCATTATTATACTTGTCTGCCTGCAGGTGTGTGTGGGAACTTCAACGGTAACCAAGCTGATGACTTTCTAAAGCTCAGTGGCGTTCCAGATGCCACAGCAGCTGGTTTTGTCAACAGCTGGAAGACACATGCTGGTTGCCCTGATGTTAAGAGCAACTTTGAGAACCCCTGCAGTCTTAGTCTGGATAATGGTAGGTATCATTTTAATTCTCTGTAATCCCTGTGGGTTCTTCAGAATGATTAATATCGGTTTGTGTTTGTCAATAACAGAGAAGTACGCCCAGCACTGGTGCTCCATGCTGAGTGACCCTCAGGGAGTGTTTGCCTCCTGTCACTCAGAGATCAGCCCTGACTCGTACAAAGAGGTAAGACTCATAGCTACAGATTTGACATATTTCTGTGGACTGTACCTGGACCACTCTTCAGACCTGTGACATTACCTCACACTGCACCACTTTTTTATTTTGTCTCCTCACAGAACTGCATGTATGACAGCTGTAACTGTGAGAAAAGTGAGGACTGTATGTGTGCTGCAGTCTCCTCCTATGTCCATGCCTGTGCAGCTGCAGGAATCCAGCTCACCGGCTGGAGGGCGACCATCTGTGGTGAGTAATGAGTTCTTGTGAAACAGAAGAGCCAAATCAAACCTTTGGTATTCTATTTGTATGGAAGCAATGTGAGACCATGATACATTTGTTTTTACCTTGTAGAAACATCTTGCTGTGCTTTGAAACTTGTGCTTTAGAAGGTTTATACTGTGTTGAGTAGCCTGCTTTGAGTGTTATAATAATTATAATAATAATAATAATAATAATACATTTCATTTATATAGCACTTTTCATAGTACTCAAAGACACTTTACAGTAAACCCAGCAAAATAAAAACATTTAACCAATAAAACAACACAAAATCAAGCATATTAAAAGCAAGTGAAACAATAAGACCAGCAACTAACAGTAGATGAAATGTAATATAGTGTATCATCCCTTTGGCGTCTTATAAGCTCACTGTTTGATTATAAATAAAGTAATAAGACTATCTGCAGTGTTCTATTCCAGCTTTGGCAGCACAACCAGTTTACAATGTTCAAATGTTCAAACACTATGATAAAAATATCTCTACCAAGCAGGAGTTGAACCATTAACCAGAGCATTATGTAAGAGTTCATCTAAACACTGTGCTATGGAGGACACCGTTATTAGTACGGATGGGGAGACAGAGAATAGAGAGGGTTGAAAAGCGCCACAGATAAAAGACAATCCTGGCATAGGAAGAGAGATCGCAACACTGCAAGAATGCTATTACTCTGAGAGTCCACTGGGGAGCGGTATGTTGCCATGGGACCATGTTAATGATCCCTTATCATGGTCCCATGGCAACATACCGCTCCCCAGTGGACTGTTTAAGTCAGGCTTGAACTAGCAAAAATACTAATGTTTCTACAAAAGTTACCTAAAGTGGTGGAATTTCAAATGTTATAAAATGTTAAGCTACCATTGTACCATCTCCCACTGTGTGTGACATGTAGTTGGGACCATTGTCCATTTGCTTACAGAGGACACTACACTCCATGAAGACAGTAAGACGATACATTATGGGTTGGGACAAGCCCAGCAGTAGAAAGTCTCTCAAAGAATCTCTTTTGGCTGACATTTCTTTTCCAACAATGTTTTTATTGCCCTGACACTAGCATATAGGGCACAAGATGGCAGCCAACCAAAAGCAATAGAGTTCTAATACTCACCCCTAACTAAAACCAGTAGCTGCCTGAAGAGTAAGAAAAACAAATTCAACAACCTAAAAAACTACAGCAAAACTATCAAACAACATCTTGCTGTAAAATTGTAGCACAATAACACTGGTATGGTCATTTCATTCATGTGGCAGGATTGTGCAACAGTCTCACAGTTCTAGACTGATTCTGTGCTCTGACTTCCTCAGGGAAATATGCTAGCTCGTGCCCCAGCCGCATGGTCTACTCCTACAACGTCACGTCCAGCAGTCGCACCTGCCGCTGCATCAGCACCACAGACCCCAGCTGTCACTTCTCTTTCCCGCCAATCGATGGCTGTATCTGTGCAGAGGGAACCTATCTGGATGACACTGGGAAGTGTGTCCCATCTCAGGCTTGTCCTTGTTATCACAAAGGCTCAGTGGTGCCTCCTGGACAGGTCGTCAACAAGGATGGGGTCATGTGGTAAGAAAATGTTTTTATTGTGTTATTGCAGTGATGTATATGGAATTTGGTAGGTTCAAATGTTACACCTCATATCTTATTTTTAAAGCCCCAATCCATAATGTTGTAATGAAGGAGGCTCATATTAATATATATAAATGAAGAGTTTGACTCATACATGAAAAGCCATTTTGTGTGTTTCTAAACCACTCATAATTACAATTACTGACTCGTTGTAGTCCATCAGTGCGTTTCCATGCAGTTTAAAAACCAGCCAAAATATGAGTTTCCATAACCCGGTTAACAGACCTAGCTCCTTTAGTAACTGGGGTATTTGTGTGTGTATTAAGTGTCTAAACCCACTGAGGACTTTGCCATGGCAAGTACTATCAAGAAGACCCATTTCTGGAGGGACGAAGAGACATTTAGCTGGTGCTTTTATCCAAAGCCACTTCACAAAGTTGTTGTGATTTTGACAAAGGTCAACCGGAAGATTTACTGTCGTCATACTACCTTACATTCTTCCCCACTCATGTATATGGGGAGAACTGGCATAACCCTTTTATCCACTAAACCGGGGTAAGACTATACCCCAGTTACTGCTGTGCATGTAAACGCACTGAATGTTATCACAGACCTGTCAATCAATTTAAGAGTGACCTGCAGGCTTTGAATCTTCCACTCCTTTTGTTCACAGTTGGAATACTGTGAATATTTGTTATTTGACCTATTTGTGATATACTGAAAGTTTCCTGCAAGGTTTTATATGTATGCATATTAAAGTTTTGTTTTTATATTTCTCCACTAGCACCTGTAAGGAGGGCAAACTCAGCTGCTTTGGAGAGGTTATTATACAGCCATGTAAGTTTCATAATACAGAATCATCTGATATATAATAGCCTAAAAGTAAATGCTACATTACTTCATGATTGTACTGTACTGGCAATACATTTGGTATTCACCAGCTGTACTCAGTTACTGGAATTTGTGTCTATGAATGTTGTGGACTAGGAAAGAGCAGGCCTTACTAGATTTGAGCTGACAGTAAAGTCTATTTTAAAGCCAAATCTAGATTTTATATAATATATATACTTTTATATTTAGATGTTTACAGTAAAATGATCATGATCTGAATGTATGTATTAAGTACAGAGCTGGAGTCAGGACATGGTTAAAGATTGCAATGCTAGCTTTGCTGGTTTAATGCACCTACCACCACCTTTAAAGCTCATTTGTTAAATCTGTACAAAAAACAAATGTGTGAAAAAAACAGCTACATTCTAGGAAGCTGCACATAGTTACTGTGCCCAGCTGTTCCAACACGTAGCTGCCTCTAAAACCTTCAACGATCATTTTTACGTTTCTGTACAGGTCAAATAAACAAGATACAACATGAGCTTTAGATGTTTTGGCGTCAGCTCAGTATTTACTGTAACACACAGACAAAAGTGATGAAAATACAATAAAACTACAAAAAGGTCCAGAGGAAATTGACCTGCAGCACAAACACTTTAATTTAATGATTTGTAGCTTAGAGACTGGAAGCACTTTCTGTTACATGGGGAACTCATTTGCAGTAACCTGTAGGGATCAGTGCCCTCTTAGAACAGGAGACAGCATTGCACGGGGACATAAAATCAAGGTGAAATCCAGTTTAAACCAATGTGCTCCTTTTAAAAAGGGCAGAGATGGCAAAAGTACTCACTTCCCGTACTCAAGTAGAAATACAGATACTTGTGTTAAAAAAATACTCTGGTAAAAGTATAAGTACTGATTTAACTTCTTTACTCAAGTAAAAGAGACAAAGTATAAAAGTAAAAGTAGCCTTGCGAATGACCACACAAATGTTACTAGAGTGCAAGCTGAGAAACTTCAGTGGGCATGGAAAAAAGCTCTTTATATGTCATTGCCTACATTTTAAATGGATGTCTGCCAATAGGCCTAAAACATCACAAATATGATTATTGTGACAAAGACTGGGACTCCAGGTTAATAAGATTGACTGATTCCCCTTAACATTTAAAGGAATCTACATGTATGTGTGTTCTCAAATATGGCTTCTGGAAAGAAAATAAAGGATAAAATATGAATTACTAAACAGACATTAATTAAGAAGTTCCCCATACTTTTAGAGTTACACAGCACATTCGCCAGGAGTCATTCTTGATGCCTACTATCTCAAACATCTCTCTCAGATAAGGCCAAGCATGATTGGGAATGTTCTTGCTGCTTGTCTGCTGAATCTCTGGGATCTCAGTTTTCTTCATTTTCAATCATGTCACCGTCCATACTACTATGTGCTAACGTTACCGCCATCAAGCCGCAAATGAATGCCGCCGAATCTGTCGAGTCGTCTTGTAGTGGTGCGTCAAGTGCAACCTATATTCCCATCCAATTAGATAGATTCGGTATTGATGACGCGAAAAATAATAACAGTAACTCCACTGAAATTATTTGAAACTAAAGTAACGAGCCAATTTTGTCAAATGTAAGGATTAGAAAGTACCGATTTTCGTGTTTAAAAGTAAAAAGTCGGCACAAAAATAAATAGTAAAGTAAAAATATCTGAAAAATCTACTTGAGTACGGTAACGAAGTATTTGTACTTCGTTACTTCCCATCTCTGATTCTGGGGTGAAATTTTGTAAAAAAATAAAAATTATTAGCACTAGAAATGTTTTACTAACATTCAATCACATCAAATAGGCTAATGGTTTAGTTTTACATTAGACCATCAGTTTTTTTTGTTGCATGCTTCTGCCTTTAGCCTCCAAAAGCTGTGGTGATTTTTGCTGCCGGGGGTATGTTTACTTCACTTTACGGCAAATATGCTCCTCTGAAGGTTTTGAATATTCCTCTGGTATCCCGGGAATAAAAAATGAAGCGAGAAATTGACAGAACAAAAACAAAAGAGCTGCTGACTCTCATGCATCATCGTGATTCTCAGGATGTGTATGTTTGTGAACAAGATTCATTTTAGAAATACATGAAAGTAATTTCAGATATGTCTCTTCTCAGCAGCCTGTGCTCCTCCCATGGTGGCCTTCAACTGCTCTGCTAATGACCCAGTTGCAAAAGGAACTGAGTGTGAGAAGAGCTGCAACACATTAGACATGGCCTGTGTGAGTCACCTTTTGCCCAACATAAAGGAATATTTACCTACAAATACAAATTATAAAAAAAATGATGTCTAGGTCAAATATTTGGATAATCTGAGCTCTGAGGTAGGATAAATATTTTCTCTGCTGGTGCAGAAATAAAACCTATGACTGTGGACTGTACATTTGATCTCTTCTGCAGATGGCCACAGGGTGTGTCTCCGGCTGTATGTGTCCATCTGGGATGGTGTCTGATGGTAAAGGAGGCTGCATTAAGCCAGAGGCCTGTCCTTGTGTTCACAACGGTGTCTCCTACCAGCCTGGAGAGACCACCAAGGTGGACTGCAACACCTGGTAAGTTACTGTAAACACAAGTGGAGTGAAATGCTCTAACGGTAAAGCTATAAATATTCGGCAGGTACTTGATTCTTTTGGTTACACCTGCATCTGTGACTGACATGTACTACAGTTTTTTTTTGTTTTTTTTCGATTGCTAAACGACAACTAGAGCCACGTGCGAAACTCTAATTACAGTCTGCACAGCAGCAGTTCATGTGGACCAAACTCTAGTTTGTTTTTCATTGCTTGAACACAGTTTTCAAAAGCTAACACACTTATCCCATGGCTTTAACCACCATTTACAGCACTTTGTTTAAATGCTAACACACGGCTGTCAATACTGTTAACCACACATTCAAAACAGAATGGATTTCAACCTGGTGCACTTCAAACACTGCTGATTGCAATTTAAGCTGCAAACCTAAGCATGTGTCTTGTTCTACACTTGTTAGTGAACACATACAGTACCGGTCAAAAGTTTGGACATGCTTTCTCATTCACTGGAAACTTTTGACTGTTACTGTATACATATATAGGAAAAAGATCAAAAAGCCTTTTTTCCAGAAATGGACCAAGATAGACAGGTTGGTGGAGGGAGAAGTGCAGTTGCGGAGGAGACAAGACCTAGAAGAAGACAACAAGTTGTCATTTTCTGATGAAATAAGGGCTACGCTTATAGGCCATGTTGTTAAAAAAGATTTTTAGAAATGAAAAATTCATGTGAAAGAATTTCACTCTTTTCTTTAAAGAAAATATAGATTTGTGTGAAGTCACTCAACTTATTCAAACTGTAAAGATTAAAAGTTTATAATTTCTGTATTGGTTTTTGATGGTAGTGTGTGTTGTCTCAATGAGGATTGTTCAAAGTGTTTTGCTGTACTGAGCCTGTTTTGACATGTGTGAAGAGTTGTGTTGCTTGGAATGAGTTTTGCAGGTGATGTTAACTGTTTAGCTCAGGTGACTGTTGGTAATGCAGACTGTGGTTAGAGTTTTGCACATGTGGCTTCAGTTGGGAACACTGTTGTTTAGCAAATGAAAAAAAAAACTGTTAACAAAATTAGTTTTATTATAAGCTTGATGCCATCTAATCAGTATCTGTTTACAGCACTTGTAAAGACAGGAAGTGGCACTGCACTACCAACCAGTGTGATGGAACCTGCTCTGTCTATGGTGATGGACACTACATGACTTTTGATCAGAAGCGCTTCACCTTTGATGGCAACTGTGAATACATTCTCGCTCAGGTATAAATGCACACATAATACTAAATAACAAAAAATAAAACCAAAATCATTAACTCTTACCTTGTCCTACAAAAGGTCTGGTTTGCTGCACAAAATCAAAGACGATGCCATACTCTTGGATGTTGCATGCAAGCAGAGACAGACAATAAGCATTTGAAATGTAAACAGTGTGTGTGTGTGTGTGTGTGTGTGTGTGTGTGTGTGTGTGTGCGTGTGTCAGGACTACTGTGGCAGTGCTCAGAGTAATGGAACCTTCAGAGTGGTCACTGAGAATGTTCCCTGTGGAACCACAGGAACCACCTGCTCCAAGACCATCAAGATCTTCCTGGGGGTAAACAGTCAATATAAAATGTTTCAAAAAACAACTTCAGTTTCCTGAGATGTTGAGATGAGTGAAATTAGCAGTGCATGTATAAAATTAACAAACAATACATTTTTGTTCATTTTTTAGAGTGCAGAACTGATTCTAGCAGAGGAAAGCTACCAGCTGCTTTCAAGTGGAAATGAAGAAACAGTTCCATTCAGTTACAGCACTATGGGCATCTACCTGGTAATTGAAGCCAACAATGGACTCATTTTCATGTGGGACAAGAAGACCACCTTGTTCATCAAGCTCAGCCCAAAATATAAGGTAACACTGCAAAATGTGAAAGGAGGTGACTACAATTGATCTGTTCAGACAGCAAAAGACAATCTTTGTTTTGATATTGAAGTTGACCAACATAATGTAAGGAACTCTACTTTTTCAGGGTTCTGTGTGTGGGCTGTGTGGCAACTATGATGACAATGCAAATAATGACTTCACCACAAGGTGCCATGCTGTGGTGGTCAACCCACTGGTGTTTGGGAACAGCTGGAAGGATTCACCAAGCTGCCCCGATGCTCACAGCATCACCAGCCCCTGCACAGCCAACCCATACAGACAGGCGTGGGCCCAGAAACAGTGCAGCATTATCCAGAGTGACGTCTTCTCTCCCTGCCACTCCATTGTAGGTTGTTGTTGAAGTGGAGACCATGTTAAACTAATAATAGGGTCCAGCTTGAAAAAAGAAAAGAAAAAGACTTTTAAAGTTAAAGGAGTAATGCCACATTGTAGAAATACATCACAAGAAAATGCACTGCATTCAAAATCATTTATCATGCCCCCTTTCAGTGTTATTATATATTACTGTATATAATTTGATAATTATAATTATAATTATCTAATGTGATGAGGAACTATTTTATATACTGTTGCGTGGTTTAATCTCTGACAATATTCTCTATAATGTTCACATGTCCTGTACTAAAATGTTGATATAGTTAATTATAGTAGAGTAATTAGTAACTGTCGGATAAATGTAGTAAGAGTATGGAGTAAAAAAAAAATGTTTTGACTCTTCGATGTAAGTGCAGCAGTGCCTTTCCTGCTCTTTTTATACCTGTTTATAACTTATTAGTGTATACTTCTACACTTGTCTTAGGTGGATCCTGCTCCATACTATGAAGCATGTGTATTTGACTCCTGTGCTTGTGACACGGGTGGAGACTGTGAGTGTTTCTGCACTGCTGTGGCCGCTTATGCTGAATCCTGTCATCAAGCTGGCGCCTGTATACGATGGAGAACCCCAAAGATTTGTCGTGAGTAACAAAGATGAAACTTATTTTTAAGATAAAGAAAGACAAGTTTAACAGGGTTGCATCAAGTAGCAAGCAAAACTATCCAATTTTGTAGCTAATCAGTACTGTAATATCGCGATAATATCAAATCTGTAATAGCTTGTATCAATAACTTTATCAATAACAATTATAACCATTTGTCATCATCAGTAATAGCTATATTTCTGCCCTAGGCCTTTTAAAGACGGAATTTTAAATGCTGTTGATTCATTTTGAGATCTGGGACCAATATTTATCAAAGTTCTGAGAACTACTATTGTGTAAGAACCAACTTAAAAAAGTTATTTTCTAAAACTGAAGAATAAGACACATTTATCATGCAATTTACTACCATCTGCAAGGGGTTTCTGACTAATCTTTCAGAGATCATCGTTCTCAAGTGTTTACCACTAACTGAAGAAAAACTTCACAGGATCAGTAACGTTAAAGGATTTCATGATTACTATATAATTTTCTTAACAAAATGTTACATGCTGTATATTACTGAGAAAACAATATGATATTCAGCTAAAGTCTCTAGTCTATAAATTCATAAATTCATCTTAAAAAAAACTATTTGGGTAAATTCTTAATTATTTTCAGCCGCATTTAACACAGCCAGGGACAGACTGGGATTGAAAATGGACACTTATCAATAATCATCACCATTAGCATCTAACAATGAGTTCAATATTTTTGAAAGTTTGCTACATCACATCAACCTTTTTTAATGTCCCACCCCATCCAGGCTGTGATTGGGTGGTTCACTGATGTTTTGGTCACTGTGCAGTCATCTATGAAAGCCCTGAAGGGGGCTGCCATGCACTCTTGGTAATAGGGTATCGGCGCTCAGCTGCTTTGTCAAGCATGTCCATGCCCTCTAAGGGCCAGTCTGAAAAAAACACTTTTTCAAAAGGGATTATCAAGCTGATTATTTTCATTTAAAACTAGGGCAGTGGATACCTAAAGGTTAAAGGCTTTCCATCAGACACCACAGGCCACTTTATTTTCACCAATTTCCAAGAAAGATACAATTTAAATAGAAAATTATGGAGTATTGCAATGCTCTGGTTTCAGGCCAATGTACCATGTCTGCCTAGTATAAAGGTAATAAAAGGCTATGAACAACCACATGTTCAAAAATCATGAATGGATCTGAATAATCCAGTCTGGAATGTGTCTATACTACATTTTTTTTTTCCTAGCTATCTTCTGTGATTACTACAATTCCCCTGGTGAATGTGAATGGCACTACATGCCATGCGGATCTCCATGTATGAAAACCTGCAGGAACCCCTCCGGCAGCTGCTCGCCACAGATGCCTTCTCTAGAAGGTACAACATGATAAGTTTTCATAACTTGATCACATTAAATTCAACTGATGCACGTCAATTGTCTTTTTTTACATTGGCTGTATTAAAGTTGTGTTTATTAAATTGACGAATAATATCAATATCAATGCCAGGTGATCAAAAAAACTATTTTAACTGGTGGCAATAACGCCAACAAGTAATAAATAACCGATTTCTTGCATTGTATAAACAGCCGTTTGCTTTTTAATTAGGTTGCTATCCAAAATGTCCTCCTGCTCAGCCATACTTTGATGAGGATACAATGACATGTGTGTTAAAAGAACATTGTGGCTGCTACGATAAAGAGGGGAAACACTACAATAATAATGACAAAGTGCCAACAACTGAAAACTGTCGAACATGGTAGGTCTACATTACATCCCAGTCCCAGTCAAGGTTATTTGTGGTAAGTTAAAATAAAACAAATCAAAACTGACATATATTTCATGTTTTCTTTCTTAAAGTACATGCAGTTCAATGACTATCCAATGTCAGTATGATGCCCAAGGTATGCAAATATTTGGAGAGATTGTTGGTGGTAAAAATATATACTTATGTTAGGTTAATATGTTAACAATACATCTCTTCTTTTTACAGCCTGTACTTGCACATATAATGGAAACAAATATCGCCCTGGCAATGTAATTTATAACACAACAGATGGACATGGTAACTGCATCACAGCAGTGTGTGGAAATAATGGAACCATTGACCGCAGTTCACATAGATGCCCAGCATCCACACCAACAACACATGTGTCCATTGCAACCACTACTATAGCTAGCCAGTCTACAACCACCTTTGTTTTTTCATCAACCACACAAGGTATGTGCAAGGTATTCATTTTGGAAAGTGAATACATAGTAAGCTGTAAGTATGTAAGATTCACCACATAACCAACACCTATATAATGTGTGTCCACAGAGCCACACACAGTCCCAGTCCCATGTAATCCTTGTAATTGGTCGCCATGGTATGATACCAGCTTCCCTACACTGGGAACTCCAGGAGGAGACACTGAAACATACGAAAAGATTAGAGAGGCAGGGCACAAGATATGTGCCAAGCCAAGCCACATCCAATGCAGAGCTGAGAAATTCCCTAATGCCACCATTGAAAATGTGGGACAAGTGGTGGAATGTAATCTGGCTAATGGGCTGACTTGCAGAAATGAAGACCAGTCAGGACCACTGGCATTGTGCTTTAACTACCAAGTCAGAGTTCTGTGTTGTGACTATAGTGCATGCCCAACAGAGCCTACACCTTCTACAACACCTTCAATACCTACAACGACTAAAGATGTTACCAAAACACCTTGTCAGGAAACATTATGCTACTGGTCACAATGGATAAGTTCAGACTATCCTGAATACGGTAATGGAGGTGGGGACAATGAAACCATCAAACACATCATCCAGAAAGGATTTCACATCTGTGAGAATCCAGTGGCGGTGGAATGTCGGGCAAAGCACTATCCGCTGACTCCCCTAAATCAATTGGGACAAAAAGTGACATGTAATAACCAAGGACTCCTGTGTGAGAACAGGTTACAGTATCCTCCCATATGTTTCAATTATGAAATAAAGGTAAAGTGTTGCAAGACAGTGATGTGCAGCACATCACCAAAACCTACTATTTCTTTCACAACCATACCGACTAAACCACCTTCTACTACAACCGCCACACCCTCTACCAAAACTGAAACAACAACTCAGCCACCTACAACTACTATTACAACCACTACACCTTCTACCACAGTTCCAACTACAACACCTTCAACTCCCTCAACTACAGTTCCAACTACAACACCTTCTACGACAACCGAAACAACAACTCAGCCACCTACAACTACTAGTACAACCACTACACCTTCTACCACAATTCCAACTACAACACCTTCAACTCCCTCAACTACAGTTCCAACTACAACACCTTCAACCATGACATCTACTATACCTTCTACCACAACTGAAATAACATCTCAGCCATCTACAACTACTAGTACAACAACTACACCTTCTACCACAGTTCCAACTACAACACCTTCAACTCCCTCAACTACAGTTCCAACTACAACACCTTCTACGACAACTGAAACAACAACTCAGCCACCTACAACTACTAGTACAACCACTACACCTTCTACCACAATTCCAACTACAACACCTTCAACTCCCTCAACTACAGTTCCAACTACAACACCTTCAACTACGACAACCACTACACCTTCTACGACAACCGAAACAACAACTCAGCCACCTATAACTACTAGTACAACCACTACACCGTCTACCACAACTGAAACACCAACCACTAGTCAGCCACCAATATCTACACCTTGCCCAGGGGGACATGATGTGACATGTGGGTGGTCAGAATGGATCAATCGTGGCAAGCCCACACCAGGCCCGAATGGTGGAGACAATGAATCCATCCAGAACGTAATCTCTGCGGGTTATCATATATGCTCAGCTCCTGAAGAAGTCCAGTGTAGAGCTATCCTTTACCCAGGACTTCCCATGTCACAGGTGGGACAAAATGTGATTTGCAATAAAGATGTTGGTCTCATATGCTACAACAAACAACAAGGGCTTCAGCAAGAGTGTTTTGATTACGAGATTAAATTTAAATGCTGTGGGTGTCCAACAACAACTCTCTCAACTACTGTTCCAACTACAACACCTTCAATAACTACAATGACTAAAGATGTTACCAAAACACCTTGTCAGGAAACATTATGCTACTGGTCACAATGGATAAGTTCAGACTATCCTGAATACGGTAATGGAGGTGGGGACAATGAAACCATCAAACACATCATCCAGAAAGGATTTCACATCTGTGAGAATCCAGTGGCGGTGGAATGTCGGGCAAAGCACTATCCGCTGACTCCCCTAAATCAATTGGGACAAAAAGTGACATGTAATAACCAAGGACTCCTGTGTGAGAACAGGTTACAGTATCCTCCCATATGTTTCAATTATGAAATAAAGGTAAAGTGTTGCAAGACAGTGATGTGCAGCACATCACCAAAACCTACTATTTCTTTCACAACCATACCGACTAAACCACCTTCTACTACAACCGCCACACCCTCTACCAAAACTGAAACAACAACTCAGCCACCTACAACTACTATTACAACCACTACACCTTCTACCACAGTTCCAACTACAACACCTTCAACTCCCTCAACTACAGTTCCAACTACAACACCTTCTACGACAACCGAAACAACAACTCAGCCACCTACAACTACTAGTACAACCACTACACCTTCTACCACAATTCCAACTACAACACCTTCAACTCCCTCAACTACAGTTCCAACTACAACACCTTCAACTACGTCAACCACTACACCTTCTACCACAACTGAAACACCAACCACTAGTGACCCACCAATATCTACACCTTGCCCAGGGGGACATGATGTGACATGTGGGTGGTCAGAATGGATCAATCGTGGCAAGCCCACACCAGGCCCGAATGGTGGAGACAATGAATCCATCCAGAATGTAATCTCTGCGGGTTATCATATATGCTCAGCTCCTGAAGAAGTCCAGTGTAGAGCTTTCCTTTACCCAGGACTTCCCATGTCACAGGTGGGACAAAATGTGATTTGCAATAAAGATGTTGGTCTCATATGCTACAACAAACAACAAGGGCTTCAGCAAGAGTGTTTTGATTACGAGATTAAATTTAAATGCTGTGGGTGTCCAACAACAACTCTCTCAACTACTGTTCCAACTACAACACCTTCAACTCCTTCCACTACAAGTCCATCTACAACACCTTCAACTACGACATCCACTACACCTTCTACCACAACTGAAACAACAACTAAGCCACCTACAACTACTAGTACAACCACTACACCTTCTACCACAGTTCCAACTACAACACCTTCAACTCCTTCCACTACAAGTCCATCTACAACACCTTCAACTACGACATCCACTACACCTTCTTCGACAGCTGAAACAACAACTCAGCCACCTACAACTACTAGTACAATCACTACACCTTCTACCACAATTGCAACTACAACACCTTCAACTCCCTCAACTACAGTTCCATCTACAACACCTTCAACTACGACATCCACTACATCTTCTACCACAACTGAAACACCAACCACTAGTGAGCCACCAATATCTACACCTTGTCCAGGGGGACATGATGTGACATGTGGGTGGTCAGAATGGATCAATCGTGGCAAGCCCACACCAGGCCCTGATGGTGGAGACAATGAATCCATCCAGAATGTAATCTCTGCGGGTTATCATATATGCTCAGCTCCTGAAGAAGTCCAGTGTAGAGCTATCCTTTACCCAGGACTTTCCATGTCACAGATGGGACAAAATGTGATTTGCAATAAAGATGTTGGTCTCATATGCTACAACAAACAACAAGGGCTTCAGCAAGAGTGTTTTGATTACGAGATTAAATTTAAATGCTGTGGTTGTCCAACAACAACTCTCTCAACTACTGTTACAACTACAATACCTTCAACTCCTTCCACTACAATTCCATCTACAACACCTTCAACTACGACATCCACTACACCTTCTACCACAACCGAAACAACAACTCAGCCACCTACAACTACTAGTACAACCACTACACCTTCTACCACAGTTTCAACTACAACACCTTCAACTCCCTCAACTACAGTTCCAACTACAACACCTTCAACTACGACAACCACTACACCTTCTACAACAACTGAAACAACATCTCAGCCACCTACAACTACTAGTACAATCACTACACCTTCTATCACAATTCCAACTACAACACCTTCAACTCCCTCAACTACAGTTCCATCTACAACACCTTCAACTACGACATCCACTACACCTTCTACCACAACTGAAACACCAACCACTAGTGAGCCACCAATATCTACACCTTGTCCAGGGGGACATGATGTGACATGTGGGTGGTCAGAATGGATCAATCGTGGCAAGCCCACACCAGGCCCTGATGGTGGAGACAATGAATCCATCCAGAACGTAATCTCTGCGGGTTATCATATATGCTCAGCTCCTGAAGAAGTCCAGTGTAGAGCTATCCTTTACCCAGGACTTTCCATGTCACAGATGGGACAAAATGTGATTTGCAATAAAGATGTTGGTCTCATATGCTACAACAAACAACAAGGGCTTCAGCAAGAGTGTTTTGATTACGAGATTAAATTTAAATGCTGTGGTTGTCCAACAACAACTCTCTCAACTACTGTTACAACTACAATACCTTCAACTCCTTCCACTACAATTCCATCTACAACACCTTCAACTACGACATCCACTACACCTTCTACCACAACCGAAACAACAACTCAACCACCTACAACTACTAGTACAACCACTACACCTTCTACCACAGTTTCAACTACAACACCTTCAACTCCCTCAACTACAGTTCCAGCTACAACACCTTCAACTACGACAACCACTACACCTTCTACAACAACTGAAACAACATCTCAGCCACCTACAACTACTAGTACAATCACTACACCTTCTACCACAATTCCAACTACAACACCTTCAACTCCCTCAACTACAGTTCCATCTACAACACCTTCAACTACGACATCCATTACACCTTCTACCACAACTGAAACACCAACCACTAGTGAGCCACCAATATCTACACCTTGTCCAGGGGGACATGATGTGACATGTGGGTGGTCAGAATGGATCAATCGTGGCAAGCCCACACCAGGCCCTGATGGTGGAGACAATGAATCCATCCAGAACGTAATCTCTGCGGGTTATCATATATGCTCAGCTCCTGAAGAAGTCCAGTGTAGAGCTATCCTTTACCCAGGACTTCCCATGTCACAGGTGGGACAAAATGTGATTTGCAATAAAGATGTTGGTCTCATATGCTACAACAAACAACAAGGGCTTCAACAAGAGTGTTTTGATTACGAGATTAAATTTAAATGCTGTGGTTGTCCAACAACAACTCTCTCAACTACTGTTCCAACTACAACACCTTCAACTCCTTCCACTACAAGTCCATCTACAACACCTTCAACTACGACATCCACTACACCTTCTACCACAACTGAAACAACAACTCAGCCACCTACAACTACTAGTACAACCACTACACCTTCTACCACAGTTCCAACTACAACACCTTCAACTCCTTCCACTACAAGTCCATCTACAACACCTTCAACTACGACATCCACTACACCTTCTTCGACAGCTGAAACAACAACTCAGCCACCTACAACTACTAGTACAATCACTACACCTTCTACCACAGTTCCAACTACAACACCTTCAACTCCCTCAACTACAGTTCCATCTACAACACCTTCAACTACGACATCCACTACACCTTCTACCACAACTGAAACACCAACCACTAGTGAGCCACCAATATCTACACCTTGTCCAGGGGGACATGATGTGACATGTGGGTGGTCAGAATGGATCAATCGTGGCAAGCCCACACCAGGCCCTGATGGTGGAGACAATGAATCCATCCAGAACGTAATCTCTGCGGGTTATCATATATGCTCAGCTCCTGAAGAAATCCAGTGTAGAGCTATCCTTTACCCAGGACTTCCCATGTCACAGGTGGGACAAAATGTGATTTGCAATAAAGATGTTGGTCTCATATGCTACAACAAACAACAAGGGCTTCAGCAAGAGTGTTTTGATTACGAGATTAAATTTAAATGCTGTGGTTGTCCAACAACAACTCTCTCAACTACTGTTCCAACTACAACACCTTCAACTCCTTCCACTACAAGTCCATCTACAACACCTTCAACTACGACATCCACTACACCTTCTACCACAACTGAAACAACAACTCAGCCACCTACAACTACTAGTACAACCACTACACCTTCTACCACAGTTCCAACTACAACACCTTCAACTACGACATCCGCTCCACTTTCTACCACAACTGAAACAACAACTCAGCCACCTACAACTACTAGTACAACCACTACACCTTCTACCACAGTTCCAACTACAACACCTTCAACTCCTTCCACTACAAGTCCATCTACAACTCCTTCAACTACGACATCCACTACACCTTCTACGACAACTGAAACAACAACTCAGCCACCTACAACTACTAGTACAACCACAGCACCTACCACAACTGAGTTACCTATAGTCACAGGAAAACCCTCTCAAACAAGTACTGCGCCATCTACTGCGGCTCAAATATGCCATTGCCTTCATAATGGTATCATGTTCCCCCCTGGTAAGTTTTGCTTTATAAAGACACACACTTTTTAACATGTATCTATCTATTTCAGACACCATTGTGAACATAAAAACTACGTTGGCATTGTGCAAAATCCTTGTCACCATTAAACTTAACAAATCTAGTCAAAATAATGTAATCCCTACATAACACATTAAAATGTTATTTTACATTAAACATGTTCCAAACCATCTTTACTAAACATACTTTTATTGAACAGTTAAAAGGTTATTTAATTTTTTTTCAACGTGGACACAATTTTTCCGTGCATTGGTGTCTAAGTGACTAATGTCGACAAAAATCTTTGAAATTAGTCCAGTATTGAGCGAGATTCGCTGTAACTGGCAGCCGCAAACCAGGCTGCAATGCAATCATATAGGGCAATTGTGCATTGTTGACAAGCTCAGATTGTTATTTTAAGTGTCTAACAACATTATGTAAAGATTAGACCTTTTTGTTTAAGAGTAAGATCATTTTTGTTTAACATGAAAAAGCTCAAAAGTCGCTCGCTGAACCCACGTTAAAAGTATTGTTTATTTAAATGGAGTCTACCATTTAAATAAACAATACTTTTAACGTTTAAAGAGCCAACATATTTTCACATGTTAATAGGTAAATTATGTGTTTTCAACCAAAACAGAGTGGTGATTGTTGGAACAGTGGAAAGATGAACTAAGGTTTATAATTTATTTTGTTTTTGTCGACTTTGAATGAAGTGTGTCAACGTCTTTGGAATGGCCTTGTGAGAGAGTGTACAGCTGCTCCTTCATTCGTCAAAGAGACAACTGAAATTATTGATTGATTGATTGATTGATTGACCTACTGCCTGACTGACTGATTGATAATTGGGATGGACAGTATATAGTGCATACATGTTATATATGATACCCTCTGTAATATATATCACATGTGATATGTGACAGACCTCTTTTCAACAATCTCCCTTTGCCTCATTTTCAGACTCCATAGTCTACAATATGACGGACCATGATGGCTACTGTTATATAGGGTACTGCAATGAAAACTGTCATATAGTACTCAAAGACCACCATCCATGTCATAAACCAGGGTGTCCTTTAAACCCTCCAAGAAAGGTACTTCTTTTTTCTATTGCATAATTGTTTAACTTTATTTGTAAATAATAATCGCAATTGTTAAGCAGTAGCCTACTGCTTAATCCTTAAAATGTTATCATTACATTTGCTAAGGATTTTGTATGACTAATTCATATGGTATTTTATGACAATACCAGCCCTCTCTGTTTTTATTAATTTCTATATATGATTGTCCCCATAGGATGGTGAAATTTGGAAGGAGAGTAACTGTCTTGTAGGAAAATGTGATAATGGCAAGGTGACCTATAACCATACACAGTACCAGTGTCCAACTCCAAAGCCTGTAGTATGTGCAAATAACTTACCTGCTATTGAAGTGCTGGATGATGACGGATGCTGCTTCCACTATGAATGCCAATGTAAGTCTGACCCTCTAAAATTATGCTTGGTTGCAAAACCCTAAGGTTAAACAATGTGAAAGCATTTTACCTGTTTTTGATATTTTACTTATGTTTGATTTAACACTGGATTGTATGTCTTAGATGATACCCAGATTACTTGAAATGTAATTTTAAAAATTAAATATACGTTTTGTTTGAAGGTATCTGCTATGGTTGGGGAGACCCCCATTATGTCACATTCGATGGAACCTACTATACTTTTCAAGGCAACTGTTCCTACTGGCTGATGAAGGAGATATTGCCCAAATACAACTTCAGTGTTATGATTGATAACTACTACTGTGGTAATGCTGATGGCTTGGCCTGTCCTCAGTCCATCACTGTCTTCTACAAAAGCTACATAATCTTTATAATGCAGAAGGAGGTCAATGGCATTTACACAAATCAGGTAATTACATGGCACTATTATCTTTCTCCGTTTTTAATTCAAACTCAAATGTTTAATTATCCTGGCAGCAACTGCCTTTTTTGTGCAAATGCAACCACTGGTTTGGACTCCATACCTGACAACCCAACTCATCAAAGTGACGACCAATTGACCAAGCCTCAGTTTTTGACAGGTTGGGAGTGAGACTGTGTTGTACCTGACCTGATTCTTATTTGTAAAACCTGTCCAAAAAAGGGCCTACTGTTGGTGGATTGAACCTTACAAAGACTTGCGTCAAGGGTTATTTCTGACATTTATATCATAATGTTTTTTTTATTTTAGACCACTGTGAATGGAAAGCATGTGAGTCATGCATACCAGAATGGAGACTTCCGTATAACCTCCACCGGTATAGAGACAGTGCTTGTCATCCCTGAAATCCATGCCAAGATCACCTTCTCAGGGCTCATATTCAGTATCTACCTGCCCTATAGTAAATTTGCTGGCAACACCGAGGGACAGTGTGGTGAGTCCTGCAGTAGAAATGAATAGTATCTTACTCAATGTAGAGTTTGGACAGCAGTTGATATATGACATGTTTATGTATAGAAGTTAAATATTTTGTGAACCTGATACAACAGATATAACTTATTGTACCTATCTAACACATTCTGCAATCAGTGTGATTCATAATGCTGTGGGTTTCTTTAGGCACATGTGACAACAACCGGACAGATGACTGCATGTTGCCAAGTGGCAAAATTGATCCTTCATGTCCTAATATGGCACACGAGTGGCATACTAACGACAGTTACTGTGAACAAATTTACCACCCACCTACAACTACGCCTATGTCTACGACTAGCCCCTGCGATACAACCATATGTGAGATCATTAAGGGCAGGTAGGAGGAAAAGCGCGAAACATTTCAGAAATTGCACTAGTCATCTGTAACATCAGGTTCAAACATTGGTTAGTTTGAATAATACATCTCCGCTGTGGATTTAAGAATTTACAAATTCTTAAAATCACATGTTCTTTGTATTTAATAGTTTTTTTTTTTAACCAATAGTAAGGGAGTGTTTTATAAACAGTTTGTATGAGCAGTGGACATTGCTTTGACTACTTCAACTTCAAACACAGCTCAAATCTGAATTAATGCTGTCCAATTAACATGAAGCACACATCAGAACAAGGAGCCCATTAAGTGTTAACCTACGTTTTATTTATCACTGCACATGAATTATATCCCCTCTTTGGGGATAAAGGTTGGGTTAAAAATGTATGAAAATATTTACCACACTTAGGGGCGCCAGAGGGGGGGCCAAGGCCTAATATTATGGGGGCATTGGCCACTCTTCTTTCATATCAGTCCTTACAGCTCACTTATGTTCTCCAAATATCATGCAAGTATTGTGGCTCTTTCTATCAACATCATGTCATGCCTGAATAAATTAAGACAGCTGTCCGAATAACAAAAGGTTATTACTTTAACAGATAAATGAAGCCATCCGTGTTACGGTTTCCAATTTTGAAAAAAAGCTTTTTTAGACAAATTACATTCCAAACACACCTGACAAGCAATACTGGTTTAATCACTTCTTGATAATGTGTAATGATGCATTCAGTTTGTCCATACTGACTATAAATCCAATTTTCCCCAGTGTGTTTGAAGCTTGCCACAAAGTTATTGACTACACTCCATTTGTTTTGGCGTGTGAGTTTGACATTTGCCACATGCACATAAATCACGTTGGCTGCACCAGCTTACAAACCTATGCTGATTTCTGTGCTGAGTCTGGACTGTGTATTGACTGGAGAAGTGCCACCGACGGACTCTGTGGTATGCAACCTGAATATGTCATGTTATAGTCAAGCATTACTACTATTACATTACAGCAATTACCTTAACTAAATGATAATGTGTTTTCTCTTTTCATCTCTTAATAGAATATAAATGTCCAAGTCCCAAAGTCTATCGGGGGTGTGGCTCTCAGGTGGAGCCTACCTGTGATTCCTGGTACAGCAATTTACCAACACATTGTTGTTGCTCATCACACTCAATCAATTTTCCCTCATTTATGCTTTGACCACACACAACATTCACACAATATGCGGTTGTTCCTTCAGGTACAACCAGAAATTCATCTATACTGTCAATGAGTTCAGTGCCATGACAAATGTGAAGCAGGAGAGTTGCTTCTGCCCAGATGGCTTCTTCCTCCTCTCTTCCAGCTCTAATGAATGTGTGCCCACCTGTGGTAAGAACAAATAGCATTACTATATGGCAACAGCTATGGAAGCTATGGACAAGAGTGTGCTGCACTTTTTAATGGCCTTTTGTGACTAAGTAAAAGTCCTATTTGTTATTTTATCATCAAAATCACACGTTTATGGATACAGTTAGTTTCCTGCAGTGAGGAAGAAAGTGAGGGTGTAGATTTCAGGGGAATAAACCAGTTCCTCTTTTATGCCATAAACCCAGGTTTGTACCATGACAACAACATATTTCTATCTTTGACCTTAATGTTTTATCGTAACTTTGCCATACTGTAGCTGATTGTAGAATGATTCAAGAAGCATTCAAAAATGTAATTATTTAATCCACTGTTTTGCAGAACTACCAACTTTTTCTGATGGTTTGCACATGATACAAGTTTCAGCTTCACGTGTTTAGTCTCTTTTTGTCTACATCTAAAAACAAAACGTATTTAGTGATTTAAGAAAGCTGAGACTCAAGCCATCAAAGCTATAGGTATTGCTGGAATCTGAGCCTTTGCAGCCAATTAAAATACAGACCATGCACCTGACTACTGTATCTGCAGCTGAGCGAGTACAGTGACCCCTCGCTATTACACACTGCCTGAGTTAAGGACTGTCAATCCAGTTTTTAAAACCAATGTTTAGAATAAGAAGTGGGACAATAAGAACAATAGAAAGAATATTTTATTAACCTAGCAAGGGAAAAAAAAAATTTAATAATAGAAAGGAAATGTTTAAAAAAATAAATAAATAACAATTTTAATCGTGATTTCAGAGAGAATACATTGAGGATTTTCAAGCCTTAACTCCTGAAGCAGGCTGAACAAAGCCCCAATGAATGCAAATGACTTTGTTAATATTTTTCTCCAAATAGAAATTTGTCGGCTGTCAAATGGAAGTTGGACACAGGTAAATGATTTGTCAGCAATGCCAGTCCCTTTTTATTAACCTTTGGAAAGGCCCAAATAGCTTATAATGCCATAACTCTGCAATAAACATTGTGTCCTCAGGCCAATTCAACGTGGAGAGAAAACTGTAATGAGTGTATATGTGAGGAGGACACACTGCAGGTCAGCTGCCATCCCGTGTCCTGTCCAACACAGCCGCCCCTCAGCTGTGACAAAGAGGGTCAGGTCAAGGTCACTGAAACAGCTGGCTGCTGTCAAAAGGAGAAGTGTGGTAAGTGAGCACCAATAAGGTAGCCAAACACTCTTGTTTTATAATATATATTCTGTATTTAAATTAGGGCTGTCAGCGTTAACGCGTTAATCACGATGCGATTAAGGGCTGACGCGACACGATTCATTTTTTTTAATCGCATTAATCGCTCGGCTTTGCGTCGTGCCTAACAGGCTACTATTTTGACCCTTTGCAGCACCGTTACTTATCATCAAGCTGCCACTTCCTCGTATCACATCCTCCTACTACTGCAGGCTGCAGGCATGATGGAGAAAGACAGCAGCAATAACTCTGAATGGAGCTTTTTATTTTCCAAAACTCCCGGATGGCTCGTAGACAAGTCGAAAGCCATATGCACATTGTGTAAAGCCGAATTAAAATATCACAGAAGCACGTCAAGCTTGAGCTACCACCTACGGAGCTAAGCATATAGTTCAGTTAACGTGATGCTAACGCTAGCATGCTACCCACTCAGGCAAAGCAGTATTTTGGAGAGTGCTACTTGCCGACCTGTGGATGAAACCAAATCCCAAAAAACGACTACAGCTCTTGCGAAACGGGTGGCAACTAACTGCAGACCTGTCAGCATCGTAGAGGACTCGGGTCTTAAAGACGTACTACGGTTGACCTGTCTCGTTGCCGTCGAGGTGGACAGTAGTTTTCATGGACACAGAAAGCAGCCACACTGAACAGCTACAAGGTGCTGAAAACGCTGTCTCATTAACCGGTGATCACTGGACGTCAGTGAGTAATCAACATTATTTAGGAGTTACTAAACACTATATTGACTCTAGTAAGGATAGGGATTTTTAGTTTTTTTAGTTAGGTACTTGGAGGAATTGTGCAATAATGACAGATTCACACATTTTTCTTTTGTTTACAGTATAAATAATTACAAATCTTAAAATCAAGTTCATAAAGTAACTTTCTTTGCATTCATTTGATTCCCAATCAAGATACACCGGTAATAATTGCTTTTGATTGTTAATATGAACTTAAAAACTGTTCTGAAATGCAAAATAATAGAATTTTAATCATGTGATAAAATATGCGATTAATCGCGATCAACTATAGAACTTCAGCGATTAAACGCGATTAAAAAAAAATAATTGTTTGACAGCCCTAATTTAAATGTGTAAATCATTGTATGTACCCTAATTGTAATGGACGACCAAAAATTACCACGTGTTCTTTTCTTGCTTGTTCTGAAAACCAAGGTTTTTTTAAGGATTTTTCAAGGACTTGCTTCCCAGTGAAAGAGCTCCTTTATTGTTATTTATATAATAAATGTTTATCTTACATTTGCTGGCGTGAACATCCCCTCCTTCATTCATCCACGTGTGTCTCTGAACAGAATGTGATGGGACGCAGTGCTCTGGTCTTGTGCCGTCCTGTCCTCTTGGTTTTATTCTAAGCAGAACTAAGGAAGTCTGCTGTTGGAAATACTCCTGCGGTGAGTGTGCTATGCTTGTGCACACTGGAACTGCATTGCCAGGTTACATTTTTACCACAGTGCATCACATTTAAAATGCTTGCTTGATTGGTTTCCTTCACAGTGCCTAAAAAGGATGTGTGTGTTTTCAACAACCACGAATACCAGGTGAGATCTCACATCTTACTATCACCCTCATGTGAAACTGATTTGAATTGACTACATCATAAAAGAATACATGAGGGCTTTGTTTAACACAGATTGTATGATTGTGTCATTTTTATGTATCGCTTATAAAACCTAATGTAATCAAATACAACAGCTCAGCCATGAATTATCCCTTTACAAAGGTAGTTCACTCTCAGAGGCATTAATAATGTTTATTACTGAGGTTTACACTGGTGTTATACTGGACTGCATTATATTGAAAGGAAGTTCTAATGTTTCCAAGCAGTAGTATCTGTATCTGACCTTCTCACCTTGTCCGTCCAGGTTGGAGACCTGGTGCCCATGAAGCCATGTGAGAAGTGCAGTTGTAGTAACAAGGCCAATGCCAATAGCCCCCTGCACATTATAGACTGTGAGCCTATACCCTGTGACGCCAACTGCCCTGTGGTAGGTTTTCTCTCTCTCTTTCCCTTCCTCACTTACTCAGACACTTTCATTTTTAAGTTCATTCTAAACAAAAATTCTTTATGACTCTACTGATAAGCACATTCATTTGCCACATGCTCTTCCAAACATGCATTGACTTTTTCCAACATTTAAAGATAGCATGAGTATCATAAAAACTGACCTCTGACAGATTTGCCGTTATTAGAATGGAAATTAAGCAAAATTACGAAGGAGCACAAAACAGATTCGGACAGGGATTATTATACAAGTTGTGAGTGAGTTTAACTGTCAGATAGGGGAGTGTGCTGTTGAAATCTGTTTGTGAACAAACCTTCCTATATTCTACAGAGCTGAGTATAAGTATAAGTTATCTATTGGAAAAAGTCAAGGCAGATTCCTACTGAACATGGTTCAGTTCACCATTTCAAAAGACTCCCTTCAGACCCTAAAATTCTGACCTACAGAATGTTTTAAAGTTTGATTTGGTTTTATTAATGGTTTATCACCATTTTGAGCACTAGTGCTTGGATAAAATGTGTCTTTCAACCACACACATTGTTAGTCAAAGACTGAGACATTTTGTGTTCTGTATTTGCCTCAGCTTTAGTTTTGCCTCTTTACTGCAACTGGAAATAACTAACAGAAGTAATGAAAGTCATCCTGTAAACCCGACAGAATACTAATGTCAACCCTGAATCCAAATTCTGACATCCTGTACATTTAAAAACAATCCAGGTGTTGTGCTGGTTTTACATTTTTATGTGCATTGTTTGTATGCTGAGTTTGTCTTTGTGTCTCTGTTCAGGGTTATGAGTACCAGATCAGCGCTAACCAGTGCTGTGGGAAATGTGTCCAAACTAGTTGCATTGTCGTGCTGTTGAACGCCACATACGCATTAAAGGTTGGTCCAAGTGTGTGTGCATGCAGAGTGTGTTTTAGGTGAGAGAGAATGAAAGACATTTGATTTGATTTGGTATATATAATATATATAAGGTCACTTAGGTCTCCAACATCTCTTCTTTCTTTTAAAGATAATGATGCTATCAGATCGCATTGCGTTCATTTGTTGTTACTTTTCGGCTATTTCAGCATAACATGACATATAAAGCCCACGCGGAATGTGCGCAGAATTCCAACGACACCTCTGCAGATTTTAAAATGAATTGGAGGAAAAAAAAATCTGAACGCATCAACACATTAACACAACACATTTTGACATACTGCTGAAAACTGTAAAAAAAACCATTTCATTACATACGTTACATTTAAACACATATCAAAATACAACGAGCCACTCTTCGTGCAGTTGAAGGCAATTTGCAGTTGAAAAAAGATTTTCTGTTTCTCTTGGTGTTCATCCACCAGGAGGTGTGGTGTCTCCGGGTAAAAGAGAGAATAAAATCAAACAGTATTACTGCATCATTAGAACTGCTTTTATTGTGATGGATTATCTTTCTTAATCAAGTTTGAAGTCTCTGCAAGTCGATTTCAAACATAATTCACAAACTATGCTGTGTTTTGGAAAATGTTTAGCTATAAACTATTTGTAATTGACTAAAACATACAAAATCTCTGCTATGTCCCTTTAAGTTTCTTTATGTTCAACTTGCCATGTCTGTAATCAGCACAAATCAACAAGAGGATACTAAGTCTACAGTCTACAAATGACGACATGGAGATGATAGTGACTCTGATCCAGCCTTGTCTGCAAGACTGTTTCAAAATTCTGTTGTGTTATTCTTTAGCCTGGCTCCATTTGGACTCCTGCTGGGAACCCCTGTGTGAAGTTTGAGTGTGTGAAGATCGCTAATCAGTTCATCACCATAGAAGCCAAGACAATCTGTCCCCTCTACGACCCTAATGCATGCATACCGGTGAGTGCACACACACACACACACACACACACACGAATACACAGATAATTTCAGGTTGCAATCTAATACATCATTGATGATGTGATTTTGATGTAAATGTTTTTGTCTCCTGCAGGGAACAGAGACCATAGCTCCAGATGGATGCTGCCATGTCTGTATGTATTGCTTCCTGCATATTATTTACACTCCTCCTCCACACTCTCCTCTTACTCTAGCACACAAAGCCCCATGATGTCCATCAGAGATTCTAAGATTTCAAGCTAAATGAGCAGGACCATTGTGAGCTTACTAAGTCATATACTGTACATCCCTTTTATGGGCCTTATACAAAATTATTACCAAATATCTTATGGTTAACTAGATAAGAGTACATTCAAGACATCATTGGTTTATTGAGCCTCTTCATATATTCAGCAATTTGTTATTGGTATTGATCTAGTGCAGTAGTTCATTGCAGTTAAATTAGTTTTACTTCTCAAAACAAACACAAAAACGCAGAAAGTAAACAATCATGGTTTCCACCCTAGAAGACCAAGTGTAGTTGTGTCCGCTGCGTAGTATTAATTTTTGTCCACAGATGCCATGATCTATTAATCGGGTCAAATGAGATGTTATTCCCTCTCAACATGTTTCTCTCGCCTGCGTCAGGTATTCCAAAGGGTGAGCCATGCAGTGTGTCCACCACACCTGTGTACCTGGAGAGCCAGGGCTGCCATGCCAAAGACCTGGTCAATGTCACATCCTGTAGTGGAGCATGTGGCACCTTCACCTTGTGAGTCCCCCTCATGCAATTTGCCTTATCATTAGTGTCATGGAAAATTCCATGACATGCCAAATACATGTTTCTGTTGTACGTTCTAACACATTCAAACACATAACACATTATGTAAGTTGCAGGAATTTTAAGAGATCATCAGGTCATAATCTGTGCAGCAGAGACCTGAGATATCATGACTTGTAGTTCAATGATCTAAGGATTTATTATTGTCATTGTACAATATAATGTTGTTGTTTTCCTCAGTTCTGTATAAATGTGATTTAAAGGGTTTATATCATATAATGATCATATTGAGGAGCTTTCTAAACGTTTCAGCTCTGTAGTCTTAAATATAAATTTTCTGGAATTTTATTAAATTTTTCCCCAATTTACTTGCTTGCTCTTTTCCCTTTCCGCTCACCTTCCTTTCTCTCTTCTCTCAGCTACTCTACCAAAACAAGATCCTTGCAGCACACCTGCTCCTGCTGCCAGGAGCTGGCTACATCTGAGCGCCAGGTCCAGCTCTCCTGCCCTGACAACACAGAGATCACTTACACCTACACCCACATTGACAGCTGCGGGTGCCTCAAGACCGAGTGCTCTGTGCCTGGCCACAGGGAATTGGCAACCACTCCCCCCAGCATCAAGTCACGTCGACGCAGGAGATAAGGCAAAAACCAGGACAAGCATATGCATTGGCCACTTATTTGATTAGCATTAATTTATAGGACCGTAAATGAAGTTATATTTGATTTAGCATACATAGTTCATAAATAGAGGATTTATGTATCAGTGTACTTAGTTTTAGCTTGATAAGATTGTAAACCCACAAACATCTCATCAATAAAGATTATACTGCAGCTGCAATACTGTCTTTGTCCTGTTTTTTCAAGGGGGTAAGCCAGCCTCCGCAAAGCATACCTACTATGGAGCCATTTTGATGCTAATAAGCCATCACCCGCCGTTAGCATTCCATTGACTGCCATTCATTTTGCCGTCACTTTGACAGCGAATAACTTTACATCTGAAGCGTTTAAAGACTTTATTTGTCCATTGTTTATTTCTAAAGAAACACGACAATGTATAAAAGGCTCCATTACCTTGTATCTCACGTTATGGCCCCGTAGCAGGCGTTTTTGTAAAAATAGGCTAACAATTGTGTCATAACCACTCGCATAATAGACAAATTACCGTATAGTACAGGAGAAGCTCGCAGGCAGTTTCGACTTACATTAGCTGTTTGATGGCGCTGTGTCTGTGTCTCTGGCTATGTGTATTTTGTGTGTCACTTTTTGCTCTTAAGTGCAGTTCTTTTTTATGGTCACTTAGAACATCTGTGTTGAGATGGCTTCTGTCAACTTTGGAACTTTTCTTTTAGTTCTAGTGTTACTTTGGTCGTTTTTTCTAACTGCGTGTTACGCACAATACACCCCCTCACTGCCTCCTCCCCTCCCTCTCTTGCTCCCACACATCCCCCCTCACTCCCATGTAGTCTGCCCACTCCCCCCACCACTACAGCACATTTCATCTCCCCCCACAGACACTTCAAGCTTGCTTTTCATTCACACCTGGCCAGGTGAGGAGACAGCTGGAGAGGCTTCACCAGCGCAAGGCTGCCGGCCCGGACGTCATCAGCCCCAGGGTCCTGAAGACCTTGTTCTCCAGTATATCTTCAACCTGAGCCTGAGGGTGCAGCTACTGTGGAAGACGTCCTGCATTGTCCCGGTCCCCAAGAAGTCGACTCCATCTGGCCTCAAGGACTACCGCCCAGTGGCTCTCACATCCCATGTGATGAAGGTGCTGGAGAGGCTGGTCTTGGCCTACCTGAGGCCGCAGGTGAGATCTTCTCTGGACCCTCTACAGTTTTGCCTACCAGCCTCGTCTGGGAGTGGACGATGCTGTCATCTATCTTCTGCAGCGATCTCATTTGCACCTGGATGACGGTGGCGGCACAGTGAGAATCACATTTTTTGATTCACCATCCAGCCACTGCTACTAGGTGAGAAGCTGCAGAGGATGGGTGTCGGTGCGTCCACAGTCTCCTGGATCACTGACTACCTGACAGACAGACCACAGTTTGTCCTTCTGGACAGTGTTCTGTCTGATGTGGTGGTGAGTGGTACGGGGCCCCCACAGGGGACTGTGCTGTCTCCTTTTCTGTTCACCTGACAGAAGTTCTCTAATGACTCTGCAGTTGTTGGGTGTATAAGGGATGGACAGGAGGGAGAGTACAGAGCGCTGGTGGACGACTTTGTGGAGTGGTCTGGTAAGAATCACCTGCTGCTGAACGTGAATAAGACCAGAGAGATGGTGATTGACTTCAGGAGGAAGGGAACGGCTCCGCAGCCCCTTTGCATCCTGGGTGGAGATGTGGACATGGTTGAGGAGTACAGATACCTGGGTGTCAACATCAACAACAGGCTGAACTGGAAAATCAAAAGCACTGCTGTTTACAAGAAGGGGATGAGCAGACTCTATTTCCTGAGGAAGCTGAGATCCTTCAACGTGTGCAGCAGAATGTTGGAGATGTTCTACCAGTCTGTTGTGGCCAGCGCTCTGTTCTCCTCCGCCATCTGCTGGGGCAGCAGCATCGGAGCCAGCGACACAAACAGACTGAACAAACTGATCAGGAAGGCTGGCTCTGTTATTGGCTGCAAACAGGACACTTTTGAAGCTGTGGTGGAGAAGAGGTCACTGAACAAACTGTTATCTATCATGGATAACCCCGACCACCCTCTCCACCCCACACTGGTCCATCAGAGGAGCACCTTCTCTAAGAGGCTCCGACAGCTTCGATGTCGCACGGACCGCTACAATAAATCATTCCTACCACAGGCAATTACATTTTTTAACACTTCATCACTGAGTGTTAGATAAGACTCATAGACATCACAACTGCACTAAGTGCACCTTGCACAATAGGTTTATCTACAGCTTTTTCAATATTAGTTAAACAGTTGTACATTTTTATTCCCAATTTGTATATATTTTAAATTATTTGTTCTTATATTCTATCCTATTATTATTTCATGTATATTGTATCCTGTATTTCATGTATATTCTGTATGTGTGCTATGTGTGATATTTTGCTGCTGCAACACTGGAATTTCCCTTTTTTTGGGATGAATAAAAAATCTATCTATCTGTCTATCTATCTATCTTTAAGTTTAATTACTAAGGGACTGTTCGTTTTTTATTTAAGGGGCTACTGGAGGTACTACCGGTGTATGCAAACGCGGGGTGCTGTCCACCCAACGCTGATAATGGGTACACAGGGGCATGATACATGCCGGGAATTGAAGCGAGACCTGGATGCGGGAGATTTAGGACACCCGATTTGTGGATAACTCCTTGAAGTTGTGCGGCCCGCAGCGGCAGGATAACGGGCTGCCTGCTGGGCTGTCGCTGCTCAGACCAGGGGAGAGATCTTTTACAAAAAACATCAATGACGTTTTTGCAATACCATGTTTGTTGGGATTATAGTGTTCAATGTATTGTCTCAGTGCTCTCAGTGGGAAATATGGATGCAATACAACACAATAGATGTATGACGTTTCTGAGGATAAAGTGATTGTATCAGACACATGGTGGTTGTTATTCAACATAACTAAGCTTGTGTGTGTGTGTGTGTGTGTGTGTGTGTGTGTGTGTGTGTGTGTGTGTGTGTGTGGGTGCGTGTGTGTGTGTGTACCCTCCTTGTCCTACGCATTCAGCTGTAGTCCATCAATCAGTAGCTGTCTGAGAAGTCTGTCACCTCCATTCATGTATGTTGTGGCCACATCCTGCTTCTAGTTTACCCTGAGTATTTGCCCAGGACTTGTGAGATAAAGGTGTAACAGAAAGAGCATAGCAAAACTGTGATGATCGAGAAGCCTAACTGGCTGGAAGCTACACACAGAGTTGCAGTAACACTCCCAGTGTGACACAGTGCCTTTGGGCAAGGTGGTGCCACTCAGCACACATCCCCAAGTCAGATCTTTCTCAGGCTAATGGGTGGGGAGAACAGGTATTCATAAAAGTCTTGCTAAACAGGGATGTTTACTTAGTTTCACATGTATCCAAATAGACTGATTAATAAAAAGCTAATAACTACTTACCTCTCAACACCAAGCAACAGTGTGTAGTTGTGAAATCAGTTTACATATCAACATGTTACATCAAAAAGAGTCAGATAAGAAACTTTTTACGTAAGGCATTTTTGAAGTTGTTGAGAGCAATATGACAATGCTGACATTGCATCACTGCAAATCATCTGATTATAAATTAAATATGGTTATGGCATGGCAAAAAAATAAGTTCTTAGAGTAACATTTGTATGTTAAGGAGGAACTACAATGATGAATTGCAAACATACGCTTGGCTCACTAAGCTTACAGTCATTCTGCAACAAGTGCAGCTTTGTCTCACAGACATAATTGTGGAACTCAAATGTCAATCTGCTGTATGTGATAAATAAATGATGTACAAAAGGTACATGTTGGACTTTTGGATCCACAAACTAGTATGCTTCATAACAATCAGACAATATTGAAAAGTTTATATCAAAATATATGTAAACTGTGTTTGTAGAAAATGTGATGGTTTCAACAACTCCTACCAGACCGCTGTTTATCAATTAGGAAATCAAGTATAGTATGCTAGTGCACACAGGAACACAAGTCTCCTTCAGAATAAGTTAATTCTGAAGGAGACTAACTCCTAACTCTCTCTGTATCAACTCATTTGGTAATGGCTAGAATGTAATGCCTTGACTTCTGTGATTATGAGTGTTCTTAAGTGCCACAAAAGTACATGGTAAAAGTGTTTTTGTTGCGATTGCAATTGTTTTGTTTTTCGCAAAAAGCAATAAAAATATGTTTCAAAAATGTATCATCATCATCATCATCATCATAAAAAATGATCCATCTAAATGGACAGTCGACCGTAAAGACACCTTCTGAACCGATGTTATTTCATACTATAATTCAACTTCTAAGTAAAATCAGAATTCTTTTTGCATGCCAAGACATTTGCTGCATTAACAGTGTTATTATTGGCTAATAAGTCTTTATTGACACAACGCAAACACTCAAAGCAGAGCAGAGCTTTTATCAAAGATGCTCCACAGGATGCATATCCTGGTCTGAGGGAGCTGAGTCACTGTGGATTATTTACGCACATTTGTGACATTAACACAATCCTTCACACCTCCCTAGACACACGGATTATTTACACTTAAACAATGTGCCCATATTGTGTTCAGTTTCTATCGCAGACTAAGTGATGGGTGCAGACCGCTGCATATTGAGATGTCTTACGCACTTAATAAGCCTTTGATTAGATATTTAGGGTCTACATGTTTTATTCAGACTGCTTGGTAGTTGTAAGTCATTTTAATTTATTAACATGTAGTATTTTGATAACCAAAAGTAAATTTAAAGCAAAGTGGAACTATGTGATTGGAGTACAATTTTGTCTCTTTATAGTCCCTGCTTGAATGGATGGGCCCTTGGGCACAAAAGCCCTCTTTCCAACTCAGCACATCTGTAGACACACAACTCATTCAGGTGTTATGATTTATGTACATCATCACACTTAACATGCTTTCAAGAAGAAGTTTAAACCCTTTGACTCACCAACAAGAAATGTTAAATCACAGAGGCCGTGGCTCACCCTATGCCCAAATAGTTCAGTAATCCATCCATGTCTTTTGATCTCAAACTTGAATAAGATAAATGTAAAATAGAAAGCATTCCACCTCTGTCCCACAATCCTACACATTATTTTAATAATAGAAAGTGTCAAGAAAAAATTGCAACATGACATCATGATGTCAGGCTGTTGGGGATTCATCTGAGACCCTGTTAATACCAGAGCCCAAGGCTTGTTTCAATATACCGTAGCAATGATGTTCAAAGCACTGCATCAGAGCTTCAATATAGTAAAAAGAAAGTCACTTGGCAGTTGACCTTTCAAGTATTTTACTTCTTCATTTTGTTAGTGAACACACTGGTGGTCGGAGTCTGCTGAACCATCATTGGGGGGAATGGAAATTAGTATGAAGGCACTTGGCAAGATGGCAAGAAAACCAGTAATGGGAAGGCTTTATGAAGCCTTTTGGATGGATAAAGTAGCAAGATGTGGGCCTCTGTTTGATTCTGGGAGGGATTACGACAGCTACAGCTGGTGAAAATGTTTTTTTAATGAACTTACAGTCTTAACAACTACTCAAAGCGCTGTACACAGTGCAGGCATCATTCACCATTCACACACGTTCATACACTGGCTGCCACCTGCTCATCAGACACAGCATTGGGAGCAACCATCGACCTTCCAATTAGTAGATGACTAGGTTAGTCCAAGGCTACAGTCAGTCACCTTGATCAGTGAAGGGCAGCAACAGGATGGTCAACAGCATGTTCCCACTCCACCTTATGCTTGATACTCAGCATTCTAACTGAAGCAAGTTTGGAAATAGTTTTGGACTTTCAGCAGATTATTTCACAGCTGCCGTGCCCCAGTATTTAAAAAAAAAATAATTCTGTAATGACAAAGTCAATACATCTGTGTTGCCAAAGCATAAACACACAAACAAACAACAACAAGAAGTAAATACATCTGATATAATAAAAGTAAAAACAATCTCTTTTATATTATTAAGATATGTCCCTCAATGTCCCCTCAAGTAGCATGTTAAAAGAATAATAATAAGAACCTAAAATAAATAATAATTATATATATATATATATATATATATATATATATATATATATATATATATAATTTTAACATCTCCTAATAAAGAGGAAGCTTTTTGTCCTCTGGGTAGGCAGGGAAGCCTGGTATAATATTTTCAAATTTCTGAATCTTCTGTATACTGTCTTTGTATTTGGGACATGTACACATGATGTAATACTGTTGCAATGTCCTGGTGCTCAGAAGAGCATTGTATGCAAGTCATTTTTATCAGCTTGATTTAAATGCTGCCAAAATTTTATTGATCTTTTTTGGAATTTAATTTTCGGAGGGAATCTGCTTTTCGGGGCAAACTTTTAATATGTCAATCAAAGCCTCCTGTTGGTTCTGTAGTTCATTAAAGACTTGTAGGCAGGGGCGTAGCACACAATTCTGGACCCTGGTCCGTACGTCATTCTCTATGGGCCCCTCCCCGCATCTACAGCTATTCATTCTAGTATCTTTGTGGGCCCTCCTCACATGAGCCCCTGTATACTCAGGACCCCTTTTGCCCCCCAGTCCAACACCCCTGCCTGTAAGGTGAACAAGCCAGTCGGTGCAATGATGGAGGTGATGGCATGTTACATGTTCAAATAGTAACCTTGTGTGCAGGTATTTATTTACTATGTAAATGCCTTACTCTCTCTCTCTCTCTCTCTCTCTCTCTCTCTCTCTCTTAGCTCCACCTTCACTGGTTATAAAGGTATAAAGGGATTCTTCCAGGTGAGTGCTCTCATAGTGGGTCAGTCCTCAGGACCAAACAAACATGGGAACCACAGGACTCCAATCCACATTATGGCTCATCTACCTGGTGCTGCTGGTCAACACACTCCCTCAGACTGGTGAGTGATGATGACCTGAAAAATTCTTACAGCTTTGCACTTATTGGATTCAGTACAAGATGATTTGAACAGGTCATAGAGAGGATGTACTGGATGTAGTTAACAGAAGTTAATTTTGGTGTATCCTTAATATTTTGTTTTGAAAACTTGCAGTTTTTCTTTGTATTTTTTGTAAAATATCTTAAGAAAGATATTGTTTTGTATAATTCACATACTCTAACTTCTAAACTTTAATTCAAAGCTTAAAGCAGCTTAGAATTTGCCAATCATCTGTTACCATAGCAATACAACAAGTATTATTTAAACCTATACAAGACATCTCTGAAGATTCTGACTATATGAATATAAGTTCCAAGTTGTATATCTACAATAGTCCATTTTATTGAATTATCTTTGGTCAACCTGTTCTCACTCCCAACTCGTCAAATACCATGCTTGGTCAGTGGTCCTCGACTTCTGATGCCGACTCACCGAGGCATCCTTTAGCATCTGTATAAAATGCATCTGTATAAGAATCTGTATAAGATGCTAAAGGCAACTAATTCCACACCCATCCTCATCATTATTAGAAGGTCAGAGCAATTGGTGTAGTATAAAGAGCAAGAAAGGTGATATGAGAGGAGGTCAGGGTGGATGGATGGGTCAAACAAGCACAGGAGACTGCTGTTCGTGTCCCGTGTCATATCAAAAGTTTACGTTGACCTTGAGTTAACTTTCCTTACGTAATATTCCTAACGGTCCACTATTCCGAGGATTTAAGAATTAAGTATGGAAGCTTTATATTGCATTTTGTTATGTCGTGATTGGCGGGACTGTCCATTTGTCCAACAGTCCAATAATCCAGAGGCCAAAAAACTTGTCATTGGAAAGTAAGCAATTTAGTCCAACAGCCTGTTACCCCGAAAAACCAAAGCTAACCGTTTCAAAGTCCTATTGCTCCTAAAATACACACGCTTTAACATTAAACATTATTAATCCCGCAAAGGAAATTAAAACATTTTTACTCTGTTGTTAGTTACACACATTACACTCAGGCCTGAAATACACACACATGCTCAGGACCTATGGAGAGATGTCAGAGTGAGGGGGCTGCACATAAGTATTAAAATAATATCAAACAGTTGGTTCCAACTAAGGTCCCACCAATCATAGTTTAGGATAATGGGGTGGCCCTGGTCACTCATTATAAAGATTCAGTTAAGTGTCGGAATAAGCTGATACAGAATATCTGTGGGAAACATTTCTACATAAAAAAATGTAAACAATTTTTTCTTCTCTTTAATATAGTAACCATCATTCCATCTCTACAGACACTGAGCCTGGGATCAGGTAACTGTGCAAATGCACATTGATTGAAATGACAATGATTTTTGAATAACTTTTGTCAGTTAAAAATATGTTTTAATATGTTAATGTTGTTGTAGCTAATGCAGATCACATCGGCCAAGTGTGCACAACTTGGGGACACTATCACTGGAAGACCTTTGATGGAAATTTCTTCCACCTGCCTTCCACCTGTAACCATGTCGTGGCCTCCCAGTGTAAGAACAGCTTTGAAAATTTTAACATCCAGATGAGGCGCAAGATAGTCAACGACATCCCCACCATTAGCAACATCATCATGAAGCTGGATAGTTCTGTGGTGGAGCTCTCCAACAGCTCAGTGATTGTCAATGACCAGACGTAAGTTCAGTCCAGACCAGTCATATACATTTAGGCCTATCCCTGAGACATTATACCTCATATATTCCATGTAACAGCATGTAACAGCTTGAGACTCTGTTTAACATGTTGGGAATTTTACTCTAATCAAATATTCACATTCAGCACTATAGTATTGAAATATGAGGTTGAGTTTGAAAGTTTTTTCTGACCTTAATAAAACAATAATTTGACAAAAAAAAACATTGACTAGCTTTTTCTGGAGCTTTCAACCACATCTCTTGGTCTCCCTAAGTAGACGGAGGGTGCTCAGCAGTCATGGAGATAGTTATCTGCAAATGTATATTAAATATGAATTACTAATTTTAACTGTATTGTAATTTTCTATGGCATGTAATCAGGGTGTCATTGGAAATAAGAGCTTGCTCTCAATTGGCCCTCCCTGAATAAATAAAGGTGATATATCTCTATCTCCTATCTCCATCCACAAACTCCATTCGCTGGGATAGAGTGTGAGATATGATTGAAAGCTTTAAAAAAAAAAAAGGCTAATTATCTCTTTATTACTACAAACCGTATGTAAAGGCTTTCCACAGTGTTTTAGATTCTTGAATCAACAGTATGAACAGCTTGTGGATGCATCTTTACTTAAAGCCACTATGTGTAGATTTGTTTCTGTATGTGATAACAGCATCATTTAAATAATTCTGGTCACAAACGATTCCAATCGAAAAGCACCAGTTACATTTGTCTCACGCTTAAGGTTAACATGAAAGTTCCAAAACAAAGCTTTGATAAATCAACTGAATGCTAGAAAAAGACTTCCTGTGTCAGCTTCTGTTTTATTTTCAAACTAACTCTCTGTGTTTACTGCAGGGTGTCTTTGCCATTTGTCACACTCGGGTTGAGTATCAAGGGGACCACATCTAGTATCTCTGTCGAAGCTAAGCTGGGAATTAGAGTTATCTGGAACCTGGACGACTCCCTGGATGTATGTAGCACACCCTCTCATATGCCACAGAACTCGATTTGATAAGTATGATGAAAACAGCCAGTGAAGTTTAGTCCCATCAGCTCATCAAATTATTAACCACCATCACAGTTGTTCGCAAACCAGCTGAATAATTTGATAAAGGTATTAGTGGTGAGCAGTTCACTCTTTTTAGTCTGACAAAAGGCAAACATTATTGCCACTGATACCTGCAGTCTTTAAATATAGAGTTGGAGCTGATCCATTTAGGGTGGAGGTATCGACTCCACAGGGCCTGGTGTAATTTAATCGAACACTCCTTTTAGACTTCTTAGACTTCTAATTTCTTATCTAATTTCTTTGCGGGAGTCATCCCAAAAGGATCAATAAAGAGAAGTCTAAGTCTTTAACTATGAACTGTTGAATGATTTGTCAAGGCTGGGTTTGACACTGGATAAGAGAAGAGCACTGCTGGCTAGACTTATGGTTGCAAAAAAACTAGTTGCCACACATTGGAAACCTCCACATTCACTCTCTTTTCGAGCTTGGGTTTTAACATATTTCGATATTGTTTACTTGGAGTTGTCGACGGCTAGAGTCCACTGAGCAAAAGAGTCAGCAATAGAGTCTTGGCATTCACTTTTAACTACCCTCCACGGGCTTCAGGTGTAATATGTAACTGAGATTTGGAGTTTGGTGGGTGGGTTATGTCTGGGTGTTTTTTTTTTTAGTTGTTTCTTAGTTGTTAATCATACGTTTCTGTGTATATGCATACGTATAGGTATATATGTCAATATATATTTTATGCTCTATTTTTAAGGCGTGTATATACCTGTACGTACTGTCTCTTTAAAATAAAATAAAAATTTGATCACAAAAAAACTATGAATAGTTAAATCAGTACTTGCTTTCTGGCCATAAATCAGAACCATCTGTAGTTACAAGCACTGTAGCACTTTAATACACTCTCTGTCTGACAGATGACATGAATGAAAAATGAGCGCCATGACTACGAGCACTTAAATGTCTTATGTTGCCGTAGTGCATGTCCTGAAATGTTTCTGCACATACTGTAACAGTTTAGGTGAAAATATGAACACCAACATCAGTTCGTCCTCACTGCCCAAGGCTGAGATCTGATTTGAGGCAGACAAACTGCACTAAAGAAAAGTAACCTCCATGACTGAGGAAACAGGAAGAAGCCTCAGCTTATTGATCAAATATGACTGAATAGCAGTAGTGAGTCACTTGGTGACTTTGCAGGATATGTCCTTGAGAGATAAGCAAACAATGTGAATAGTCCAAGCCTGAAAACCACAATGTAAATGTAACTACTTTAAGTAAACATGTGTAATTTGCAGACAGTCATGCACCAGCTTGAAAAGAAAAGCTTTTCTCTCCTACAATAATTACCCAAATCAATCACTGCGAAAGAGTTTACCCATGTCAGAGCTCACACACAGCACCTAAGTCTCACCTACTCATTCCCAAGTGGATCATATAGAAAGAATGACATATGTCACATTTTTATTTATAAAATCCTTTGAATCATAAATGACAAATTACTAACTTGCGATTTTGCCAATAACTACTGTATATTTGGGATGTGTTCACAGGTTGAAATAGATAACAAATACCAGAACCAGACATGTGGACTTTGTGGAAACTTTGACGGTGTTTCCAATGATTTCATGAAAGATGGTAAGATCCTTGTCAGTGTACTCAGTGTGTGAATAGATACTTTAATATTAGGCATGCAGCTAATGGCAGTGGCTTTAAAACATCCTGTGTCTCTTTGGATATTTCATGATTCACAGTTGATATAATTAGATATAATTATTATTTTTTTACACTGATCAATAATATCAAACTTTGATATCAAAGTAAAAACGTACCTTATGTTTATTATTTATTTTGGGATATATATATATATATATATATATATATATATATATATATAGTTAGCAGACACTTAGCAATTAGTCTGGACCAACAGATGTACAGTGCCCTAACCCAGAATGGATAGCCGGTGTAGCCTGACCATACTCCAGCGCTAGTCTATATCCACGACGTTCCACTTCCGGGATATCTCCGGTGCCGCAGGAAATCCCGCCAGATGCATGTCTTTTCGCCGATGTCCATTTCCTTCCACTTTCTTTGTGTTGAAAATTAAACTCCGGTGGATTTATGAGGACTCTGGTTAACTGCTCCCCAGATCTCTGCAGGGTGAATCCAGACAGCTAGCTAGACTATCTGTCCAATCTGAGTTTTCTCTCGCACAACTAAAACAACTTTTGAACGTACACGTTCCACCAAAACAAGTTCCTTCCCAATGCTATTTTGCAGAGCTTAGCAACTATTCACAAATTGGAATTATTTTTATCAAGATCCCTTCTGATTCTTGTGATCGGTGGACACTTACAGACTAGCCTCTTTAAATTCAGGCCAATCATTGTTTAGAAATACATAGTGAATTCAAAATTAAATAAGTCAGTTCTGCTGGTGGAAACTTCCACAAGTGGGAGGAACTAGAAAGATTTATTTGAACAGAATGACAAAAACAAATGTAATAAATAATATACGTGTTAAAATGCCCTCATTAGTAACTATACAACAGCTCAATACTACAATTGTATGGAGCTAAAACAGGGAGAGTACATTTTGGCATCAGAAAAAAAATATGCATTGAAAACAAAACTTAAACTAAAAAAAGTTAATACTGGCAGTGAAGTTGTGTTGGCACTGAAACAAGTATTGGCAGTGAAAAATAAAACACCAACATTAAAAAAAGATTGGTACCACACTATGGTGTCTACTGTAACCTTATAAGAAATAACAATGCATTTATAAGGCTTTATTAAACTCTTTATATTTTTTTTAATCATGCATGACAACGTACAACAAGGGTTATATATTATTATAAGTGGTGGACATAATGTATTATAAGTTCAGCATTCATTTTGCTTCTTACCTCCATGTCAAATTGACAACCGTGTTTGAAAGAAGAATCTGATGACAGCACTGTATATATGGAATTAGCTATTGTATGTATAACACAATTATGAGGACTTATGAGCGATATTTGCTGGCTGCAAGTAAAGTGTAAGACAATAAAAAGAAGCCATGTCAAGTCTATTTTCCAAAACAAAGAACCTCATATTTAAATTAAAACAGACAATGGCATTATCACAGCAAACACAGTGGTACAAGGTACAAGACTGTGGTAGAATTGGGCAATCTCCCAGGACAGGTGTGATTGTGCAACAGAGAGTGAAGCAGGGTGTTGCTGTTAGTAAACTCAGCCAACCTACACTAGGTAAATATAAGTTCAAATAAAAAATAACTCAGTCTCTTTAGAAACTAAAATCAGTGCAACCTCAAGAGGTTGCAAATTGGTACCTAGCTTTTAAACAGTTATGAACAGCATATTTTCCTACAAACTGAAAGATACTGGGCTGAATAATCACAATGTCCATTGTTGTGTGATTGACTGTAGGAGTTTCGCTCTCTCTACTGGACTATGCTGATACCTGGAAGGTGGACGGGCCAACAGAGACTTGTGAGGAGACTTTGCTTAACCCAGTCTTGAGCTGTGGCGATAAGGTAACTCTTTACTTTTATTAAACATCTCATGAAGTCACATGTGTGAAGAATGAGGGGCCCTACACTATCTTATCTATGCTAAGGTTGAAAAAAAAACCAACACTGACAAAAATGTTACCATTTCACAGTATTATTTAAGACTTGAAATTTGGCAGGTTTTCGGCAGGTTTTACATTTCCATTTTCTATTATGCAAACATGTTACAGCTGTTATTTTGCGGTTGTTTGATAGCATAGAAAATAACTGTAGGATAATCAGTTTTACCCACAACACTGCATTTCGCCACTGTGATAGTGAAGGCTATAGTGTGAGACAAAGCCTCTTAATGATAATTTTAAAGTGTAAGAAACACTTTATCCAAATTGGCACACATCTCTAGCACACCATGCTCTGCTCCTCAAACTTCATCACACACCACCCTGAAGCTCACACTTGTCTACACCTCATTGTCTCTGCAAATCATCTACATCCAAGTATCTAAAGATTGTTAAGACTCCAAACTGGAATTTATGACAAATTGACTGATTTGGTTTGTTTTTCAGCAATCCTGTGACCAGATCTTCTCAAGTGATTCATTTAGTAGTTGCCAAAACCTTCTGGATGTGGAATCCTTCAGTAAAGTCTGTATGGCTGATATGTGCAACTCTGAAGAAAACATCGACTCTGCCCTCTGCAAAACCATCGCAGAGTACTCCAGAGAGTGTATCCATGCAGGTGGCCAGCCTCAACCATGGAGGAATGCAACGTTTTGCTGTAAGGGTGCTGTTGTTTGCTTCATGTTTTACATTTTCTCTTTGATTATCACGGGTACAGCAACATTGAAGTGTTTGTCCCTACAGATATGAAATGTCCATACAACATGAAGTTCATGGAGTATAGCAGTTCATGTACTGACAGCTGCTCCACCCCTCAGTCCAGCCAGACATGTGACAGTCACTACAGTGATGGCTGCCGCTGCCCTGCCGGTATCCGCACACATTTCACACTACAGTGCAAACATTATATGCAAGCATATGCTGTCTCAATCATGTCTCATTCACAGACATAAAACCTGACAGTAATGGTTATTGTCTCTCCTCTCCCTTTCAGGAACGGTCTTTGATGACATCAGTAACACTGGCTGTATCACAGTGGATCAGTGTCCATGTCTGCACAACAACAATGTCTACAAGTCAGGAGAGTCCTACTCTTACACTTGTGGATCATGGTAAGATGAAAACTTGGGTGTACAAATAAATACAACGGAACAAGAGTTCAGTTGTTCACTTGAGGCTACATTTACATTGCTACGTTTTGGTTTAAAAAACAAATATCTTTTGCTACGTTTACACCTCGCATTCATTTGCAAATTTGAAAACAATTCTGACCCCGCTTTGGTTTGAAATTTCAGCAGTCTGAAAGGCCGCAAACGGAGACCTTTGGCAACACCAACATTCACGCCAATGTTTCACCGCCTGATTGGGTCATGACATGTGTGCACGATGTTCGCTTGTGGCTCAAAACTCCGCTTAAAAACCAAAACGAGCAATGTAAATGTAGCCTAGTTATTTATTTGATAACATTTTAGATAATGAATAAAATCCGTGTTCACATCTTTTTACTTATTTCATCAAAAAAACTACAATCTACAAAATTAGGATTTTTTTCTTGTGTGTGCCATGCTAACATTATAAGAAAGAATAGGGACGACTATGGGATGACTACAAGTGCTAATGCATTTAAAAAACATACAACTACTACAACCCTTTTTACAATTGCATTGTAAGTGCATCTTGTTTGTTTAAATCATTAAGTCACAATTTTACTTACTTAGCACAGTGGATGTTTACGTCAACATAAAGTCCTTTGTTTTGTTGTAGAATCCAAATCCTGACTTTCCCTCCCTGTTCACTGTAGATGTGGATACATTTAATATGCCTTCCTCTTTGGTATACGCATGTATCTGCCACATTAGCTTTATAATATCATGTTCGGTCAGGTCTCTGGCCCTCAGAGAATTGTTGTTTGTTTTTGTTTGTTTTGTTTATTTTTTTTACTACTTAATAAATTGCAGTTAAGAGGTGACCTTTAGCTCACCCAGTAGAGTGTGTGCCCCATATAGGCTGAGTCCTTGACAGCGGTCTGGGTTCGATTCCGACCCACGGCCCTTTGCTGCATGTCTTCCCCCCTCTCTCCTCTTTCTTTTTTTCAAGCTATCCTATCAATTAAAGGCCATAGAAGCCCTAAAAAACAAAAATAATAAATTAATTGCAGTTAAATGCATTGACCTTGAATTTACAGCATTAGAATAATCATTAAGTATGGGTTGTTTTGTGAGTGGCTACAGCTGGAAGGCCCATCTGATGGTCCATGCAGATTGTAGTATTTGCTGTTACATAAGTATCTTTATGGGTATGTGTTGTTACCATTGAGAGGAGGGGATTGAGACAATGTCAATAATGTTCCTCTGCTATTAGTATAATGTTTGTATGAAACATGCTTCAAACATGTGACAGATTGCCCATTGAGCATGCATCATTGACTATGCATCATGGACAATTCATACAGATGCTGTGTTCTCTCTTATTACATCCAGCCTAATCTGCCTATTTAGTCTCCCTTCCTCCTGCATACACCTGTTCTGAAGTGATGCAATGAGCTGAGACAAAAAAAGTTGATTTAAAGCATTGTAGCATAACCATGGTAAAATCACTGTAGTAATGTAATTTTCAGCAGATCAATTATTACACTGATTACACTGCCGCTGCCGCTGTTGCTGCTGATTTTTTTTTAATTCCTGGCATGTGTGTGTGTGTGTGTGTGTGTGTGTGTGTGTGTGTGTGTGTGTGTGTGTGTGTGTGTGTGTGTGTGTGTGTGTGTGTGTGTGTATGATTACAGTTTTTGTGAGAGTGGCCAGTGGACATGTACGGAGGAGAACTGTCCAGGAACCTGCTCTGTGAAGGGAGGAGCCCACATCAACACCTTCGATGGAAAAGTCTACACCTTCCATGGGGACTGCTCCTACGTGCTGGCTAAGGTAATACATATCTGCAACCCTGCTAGTATATCACCACATACATGTACACAACAGAGTTATACCATTGAATACCAGAAGCATGGATTGATAAACCATCTGCACAGAGAATGACAGACTGTCATTTACTGTCACCAATTTTCAGTCTTTGAATAACTGAAGTTCAAGTTTTGCCCCAATGTGTGTTGCAGCACGATAATGGCTCCTTATACACTGTGCTAGTGGATCTGGTCAAGTGCGGTCTGGCTGACAGTAGGACCTGCCTCAGAGCTGTAACTCTGGGTTTATACAGTAATTCTGTGGTAAGCTCCAGACACATGCACCCATGCACTTACCTGATAATAACAAAGTTGTGCAACCTTCACCAAAATTGTGCATCAAACAGGGATTAAACAAAATCTAAGAATTATTTGGAAACACTGTTGGACTCCTGTTTGATATGATCTAAAATGTGTCTTTCCACACACTGTCAGGTTGTTAAAATTCAGGCATCCGGGCAGGTCTATGTGAACCAGATTCTTTCTCAGCTTCCACTGTTTACACGTGAGTTACTTCAAATGATATTACAGAAGACACACAGCATGCTGAAAATCCGTTTTTTAACAAAAAAAAAAACATCAGAGTCACTAGTTACAGCCCTAATCTATTTACTTAAGTGCAAATGTTGATGTACATGTTTAAAGATGTTTATTGATCCAGTAGATGTTCACACCACATAAAGATGAGACGATTAACATGACAATGGCTACTATCCAACATGCAGAGAATTTAAGCTCGGTACTTGTACCTCAGGCAGCAAGCTGCTGTGGCATTGATTTTTTTAATGTCTTCTGACTGCTGCAGCGGAACTGAGTGCCTTCAGTCCATCATCCTTCTACATCCTCATAAGCCTAAAGATGGGCATTCAAGTGATGGTCCAACTGTCCCCCATGATGCAGGTCTTCATCTCAGCTCACCCTTCACTCAAAGGAACCACCTCTGGTATGGCTCAACATATTTGTTTCAGCGTCTGAAAAACCCCTCCAGTATTTACTAATTATAATCAACTAGTTATATTCAGAATAAGGGTGTTTTTAATGTAATACACATGTTAACATGGGTATCTGTGGAAATGTGTGTCACCTCACCCAACAGGTTTGTGTGGAAACTTCAACGACATAATGAGTGATGACTTCAGGGTGATTAGTGGGCTGGTGGAGGGCACTGCTGCAGCGTTCGCCAACACATGGAAAACTAGAGCCAGCTGCCCCGACATTACAACACACTTTGGACACCCCTGTCGCCAAAGTATCAGCCAGGGTACAGCTAGACTCTCCTCCAAAGTAGTCCACTTCCTCCAAAGTGGTAAAGTTCACCATGCCATTTTTAGAGCCTATAATGTTAAGTAGCTTTATTTCTGTATGTTTCTGTGTTTCAGAGAGTTATGCCGAGTACTGGTGCTCTAAACTAGCGGATCCCAAGGGAGTGTTTGCTCCTTGCCACTCTGTCATTAGCCCCAACATTTACAAAGATGTAAGTCTGCATACACGAAGTTGCAATGACAAATAATCTAAACTATTGACCCCTTAATAATGTGTCCATGCCCACTGTATCTCCTCACAGAACTGCATGTATGACACCTGTAACTGTGAGACAAGTGAGGACTGTATGTGTGCTGCAGTCTCCTCCTATGTCTATGCCTGTGCAGCTGCAGGAATCCAGCTCACCGGCTGGAGGGCGACCATCTGTGGTGAGTTAAACACTGTGTGTTTAAATGAGCGGGGCCCAAATCATTCCTCAAAAGCCCCAAATCTTAAAGGTTTTTAAAATACCTTCAACTGTTCTAATAGTAACATCAGACAGGTTTAGCCTCTTTTTAGGTGTCAGGAGTAAAAATAAGTCATCCTCAATAGTAGTTGTATTCTTGTTTTAAAATGATGAAGACAGTTGGAGAACAATTAGATACAAAACTTGGATGAAGGCTCTACAGGATGAGTCTTTTCCTTGACAACTAATGATATACATCTTTTAGACATTCTATTATCAAATGGCATAAAAATTGTGTATATATACTATGTATACTATATATACTATATATATATATATATATATACTATATATATATATATATATATATATATATATATATATATATATATATATATATATATATGTATATATAGTAAATAATAAAAATTGTGTATATATACTATGTATAGTATATATAGCTGTAAATGTGATACAAATCAGCCCCTTGGGCATGCCCCCAGACCCCCCTTGGTAATAATAATTTTTATTTATATAGCGCCTTTCAAGAAACCCAAGGACACAGAATTATAGGTTGTAGGCTGTGGTAAACAGGTGGTGTTTCAGGAGTTTTTTAAATATGTCCAGGGATGTAGCATTTCGGATATCTGCATGGAGGGTGTTCCAGAGGTATGGGGCTGCAACACTAAAGGCTCTGTCTCCGAAGGAGAGCAGGCCAGCGTCTGAGGACCGCAGGTTTCGGGGTGGGGTGTATGGATGGAGGAGGTCGGAGAGGTACTGTGGGGCCAGGGCATGGAGGGATTTGTAGGTGAGAAGAAGGATTTTATATGTGATGCGGGACTTAATTGGGAGCCAGTGAAGGTGGATGAGGGTTGGGGTGATATGCTGCCAGTTTTAGACATACTGGAGCCTGTCTAGGGTTTTGCTGGGGAACGGGAGGTTATGAAAGCATGAATGAGGGTTTCTGCCATGGAGTCAGAGAGTGATGGCCGGAGTCTGGAGATGTTTTTGAGATGAAAAAAGGCTGATTTGGTGAATATTTGATGTGAGTATGGAAAGAGAGGTTGGAGTCCAGGATTAAACCAAGGTTGCGGACCTCAGGGGATGGGCAGATGGCGCACCCATCAACATCCAGGATGAAATCTCCAACCTTCTGGAGCAGCACCGTGGGGGCCACAACCAAGAGCTCTGTTTTATTGCTGTTCAGTTTGAGTAGGATGGTTGACATCTAGGCTTTGATGTCATGCAGACAGTTGACCAGGGAGAGAGGGGGGGGGGGGCGCTGAGTGGATGGTTTGGTGCTGATATAGAGCTGTGTATCATCAGCGTATGAGTGGAAACTGAAACCATGTTGCCGGATAATCTGACCAAGGGGGAGCATGTAGATGGTGATGAGCATGGGTCCAAGCACAGAGCCTTGAGGCACGCCTTGGTTGAATGGAGCTGGATCGGAGTTGCTGGTGACAAATTGCTTCCTGTGTGAGAGGTAAGACTGAAACCAGGAGAGAGCTGTGCCAGTGATACCAAGGTGATGGGATAGGCGGTTGAGGAGAATGGTATGGGAGATTGTGTCAAAGTTGCGTAGAGGTCGAGGAGAATGAGTATTCTGATGTGTCCAGAGTCAGCAGTAGTGAGTAGATCATTTGTGATTTTGATGAGGGCGGTCTCTGTACTATGATACGGTCTAAATCCTGACTGAAGGGGTTCAGTCTGGCACACACCAGGAGTTACTGATGGATAAGATCCACTTTGGCCTGGAAGAAATCCAGGAACTTGGTACAACAATCAGGTTCAACCGGAGGTTGGTGGGTGTCAATGGGGTGTAGCAGGCGGTTAATAGTGGAAAATAGCATTCTGGGGTGGTTTTGCTGGTTGCCGATGAGGGTGGTGTAATAATTTATCTTGGCTTTGGAAAGAGCTTCTTTGTAGGAGCTCTTTGGTTTAGTGTCATGTAATCCTCTTGATTTTGCCAGGTTTCAGTTAAGCAGAGAAAGAAATATTTTCTTTTCTGTAATGATGTCATGAATAAGAAGTGCTTTGTTGTTAATGGAGCGGGCGTTTTGCAGCATAAATGAAGCAGTATTGTTTGTGGATGCTGAGCAGGAGGTGGTGGGAGGAGTGACACTGTACTAAACACATACTAAAGGTCTCAGGTTACCAGACTGTGGCTGGACGAGAGATTGCAGAGGGAAGTGACGGAGTAGGAAGCGGGTTAGAGATGGACGAAGGTGGTGGTTGGAGTTTTGAAACTGGAGATTGGGATGTAGTTAGAAAAATAAACACAAAAAGAGTAGGAATGCTAAATTGGATGATAGTGATAATGATTGCGTGCGTAGAACAAATGTAGCAGAAAGAAGTAGAGATGAGTTTAAGGTGTTAGTCAAACTTGTGCAAGAGGCTTCGTTCGGCGCATGGAATCTAATAAGGTTAACTAAAACCGGGGGAGGTAAGGAGTGCCAAGATATTGAGAAATCGAGCAATGTTAATCATATGCCTGCATGAAAAATCTGATTCATCTAGAAGATTCTCATACTCTCATACTAATTATCATACTAATCTTATCTCTCCTACTAGGCAAATTCAGTACATCATGTCCAGCAGAGACAGTGTATGACTATAACATGACCTGCTGCAGTCGTACCTGCCGTTCTCTCAACCAGGCTGACTACTCCTGCCAGACCAACTTCACCACAGTGGACGGCTGTGGCTGTGCCGAGGGAACCTACATGAACGAGGCGGGGCAGTGTGTGTCCAGCGAAAGCTGTGCCTGCTACGATAAAGACAACATTATTCCTCCTGGACAGGCTGTCAGCAAAGATGGCTTCACATGGTATATACACAACTACTACTACTACTTCTACTACTATTACTACTACTACTGCACAGAGTGTAATCATGTCAGGAGTTGGGCATTTAGCGGTCAGCTTATAAACACCCAACACTTTACTTTATAGTGAGCCAGTAATCAAGAATATGGACAGGATATTGTGTTCCATTTTAGGGTAATAGCCTACAGAGCATACAATAAAGGTATACACATTGAATTCAGACACTCAGATAAAATGGAGGAAAGTAAACCTAATGTACTTGGTAGACAATAGGGAGAATTATTTCTGGAAAAGTCATAGTAATGGAAACAAGCTAACATTAGCAGCTCTGTAAGTATTTTTGAGATGCACATGTTAGCATACACCATGCTTACAATGACATTTGGTTGTAAACCAAAGTATTGGACACATTAAACTGTTGACCAGAAATTCATCCTGAGGAATCCATCGAACAGAGGATCACAGAAGTATCAACAAACCAGAAGCAAAGCCTGTTGCAAAGCCTCCATGGCTTTCAATTGCATCTAAATAAAATCCAATCTTAACACTAATACAGTCAATTTAGCTAACTGTAAGGGTGTTATGTGTGTATTAGTTGTTATTGCAAATATGTAACATGATTTTAAAAAAAAAACTTAGCTTGAATTTTTATTTATTTGGTGTGACTACAACTACAACTTAAATTAAGTTTAAGTAAACTTTATTTTCCCAGTGGGGTGCAATTTGTTTTACAGCCAGCAGAGAATAAAAGACAGTAGTTAATACACACAACATAACATTGGATGTGTGAACACTCACACTGGGATAACAGAAAACTTGTTTTCCATTCTACCAATTCTGCCAACATGCTGTGAATGTACTAATAGAACTGGCATTGTATCACTGAGAAGAAAAAAAAGAATAATAATAATAATAAAAAGGGGACAGTCAAAGGGCAAGCTAGAGGACATTGTAGCTAGTATACTGTACATCAATCACAGTATGTTATTAACATTTAGATAACATTCAGGATGCTACTGTAGCTGATGACATTAACTATTTTTCTCATTTCCTCTTATACCTGTTCTCACAGTGTCTGCAGACAAGGTGTTCTCAGCTGTTCAGGAGGGGCAGAACTACTAATATGTAGGTTTCCACATATGGACAAATATCTATAATTCCAATAACCTAGCGAGTTAAATGCTATTGTCTTAAAGGTGAACTTTGGGTGTTTTCAAATAACGAAATTACCCTTTAACTGTTGAATTCAATTTATGAATAATATAATGAATGTTGAGTGTTCAATCATTTTAAATTCTCTTCCACATCATGAAGCTTCAAAGCTGAAAGGAAGAAAAAAAGGTTCCTGCTGAAATACAGGGAATTGTGGATTAAATTGTGCATATGGCATCTGGAATTTTGACATGATCATAATACTCTTTATCATTTCCCAGCCTCACCATCATGTGTTGCCCCCATGGTTTACTTTGACTGCTCCACTGCTCAACCTGGGACCACTGGGACTGAGTGTCAGAAGAGCTGCAGCACCCTGGACATGGCTTGTGTAAGTACACCATAGCACAAGCACTCACAGAAGTCAAACACACATGCACAAGCCCTGTTAGGCTCACAACCTCCTAATTTGTTTGGATACAGATCAGTACAGGCTGTACATCTGGCTGCATGTGCCCTGATGGCCTTGTGTCAGATGGAGCAGGAGGCTGTATCAACGAGACCAGCTGTCCATGTCTGCACAATGGACAGGTCTATCAGCCTGGGCAGACACTGAGTGTCGACTGCAATACATGGTTTGTACAGTGCCTTACATACACATTATATTATGTACCTGCATTGAAATTCACACAGGGCTGGGCAATATATCGATATTATATCGTAATATCATGATATGAGATAAGTGTTGTCTTTTACTGGTTTTAAAGGCTGCATTACAGTAAAATGATGTACTTTTCTGAACTTATCAGACTGTTCTAGCTGTTCTATTATTTGCCTTGTCCCCACTTAGACATTATGTCCACATTACTGATGATTATTTATCTAAAAAAAAAGTGTGAAGATATTTTGTTAAAGCACCAATTGTCAACCCTAGAATATCACCGCAATATCGATATTGAGGTATATATTTTTTCTCACAGACGTTGCTCACATACAGAAAGATTTCAGACTGCATTTTAATTCAAAAAATTTAACAAACTGAAGAAATAATATTTGTAACAAGATTGTCAGTTTATAAAAACACAAATATTAAGATAAGAAAGAAAAAAGATGCCAACATAAACAATCAAACAAACAAAACAGAAAACATCATTAAGTTAAAAAAAAATATTAGCAAGCAAAAAAGCCCAATGCACATAGTTAACTAATATGTCTCAAGTTCAGGAACTTTTTTTTTAATGAAACCACATGAATATATGGATAACATTTCTGTAACCATAATTTGGTTATACGTTTTAGAGCAGAAATCCTGAAAATGTTAAGTAAATGTTTATCATCCACAAAATGTCTGTTATGACTTTACCAAGTAACACAAATTGAAATTCAAAAACAAGAGACTAATCACTGTTATAATGCATTATAAAAAAGATTATAATGTATTTTATCTATAGAATTATAATACACTATGATCCTTAGTTAGTGACCATTATTATAATTGTATAGTGAGCAGAGTATAATGCAACATAATTGAAAAGTGTTACCCCTATTTGCACAAGGGTTTTTGCATTCTAAAATTAGATTTAGTAAATAATATTTCCAGATGATATTGCTGATGAAAAATAAACCCCTTAAAAATGCAATGGTTCTTCTGCACGTTTTAATTAAAAGTTTGTGTCTGATGTGTGTCTCCCCAGCTACTGTAATGAAAGGAAGTTCACATGTACCACCAATGTGTGTGATGCAGTTTGTGGGATTTATGGCGACGGTCACTACGTCACATTTGATGACAAGAGGTTTGACTTCAATGGAGAGTGTGAATACACACTCCTACAGGTAAAGTGGCAGATGACAGTGAATACAATTGTAATCAATAAATATATAAAATGCAGTATTTCACTAAAAAACAATGTATAGACTAGTACAAAAGTAATCCCTCTCAATCATCACTTATGACCCACTAGAAGTATGTGGTGGTGTCTGTATCTGCAGAGACCGTCCCCTTGATTTGATCTTTTCTTGTTATTTTGTGTGCGGGACGTTTACGTGCCTCAACAAAGAGCTTTTAGCACATTGGTGTCTAATCCACAGCCAATAACAGCGTGCAGGATGTGCTTTCCATTCTTGTTCACACAAGTTTAACCAATACACACACAGACAGGATGTAGCTCTGCATTTGCACCAAATCGTGTGCTAAATGTGTTTTTTTAGCAACTTCTTTGTCAGAAATACAACAGAGGAGTACCTTGTGTATCTGTTTACAGTGCAGCCAAACACATTGTTTTGTATGAAACATCTGTCGATAATCTGCTAATCTGCATTCTTCTATCATAACATGAACAACCATTATTTGATGAGAGTTGGTTACCTTGTTGAGGAATTGGAGGTGTGTAGTCTGTTGTCTGCATCTCACTGTGGCTGCTCTGTCTTGTTTCATTAGTCCTCTGCAAAGATTAAAAATGATCCACTGACAAAAAAATGTCCATAGTGACCCTTGTCTTGTTAAAAGCAACCCAATGTTGTGCCAATGGAACACAGAATTCAAAGCAGCAGCAGGAAATTAGCAGTAGCTCGGCTACAGCTGTAGGAGAATTAGAGTGAGGTGGTTATCAGTGAGATAAAATTATGAGTGATTACATGCTGCATTTGACTCCTGTGAGGCCCTAAGGCTTAGGTAGGCAATCTGAATCTAGTGCGTCAATGGCAGACTCTGCCACTATCAATAAACTACTCTATAGAGAGGTATTTACTGAATGTAAATACATGTATGGCTATTACAAGAAAAAAGCAGACCAGTAATTGGTGATGGGGTTTAATTTCATGAAAAAAATTAGGGATTAGGTTGTCCAGTAATTGCATGTTTATGCCTTACTTAGGACTACTGTGGCACCGGTCAGAGCAATGGAAGCTTCAGAATTATCACTGAAAATGTTCCCTGTGGAACCACAGGAACCACCTGCTCCAAGACCATCAAGATCTTCCTGGAGGTAAACACAACACACATACACTGTGTACATGTTCTGCCTCAAACACTACATCAGAATACTATGGCTCAAAGGATAATCACTAAGGCTGGGACCTATTATTATTTTATGATTGATACGCCTTATAATTCCTTTGGTAAGTCAGCATTAACATTATGTATTAATGTATCAAAATTATTTATTGATATATATTAATAGTGATTACTTGTTCCACCTCAATTCCTGTAACTGGTACAGTAATACAATGTATGTTTATTTGATGCCCACAGGATAATGAATTCCAACTTAAAGATGAGAACTTCCAAGTGGTAAAGAGCAGCAGCCAGATGATCAATGCCCAGGTACACAAGATGGGTATTTACCTGGTGGTGATGATCAACCCGGGACTTGTGCTCATGTGGGACCAGAAGACCAGTCTTTTCATTAAACTCAGCCCGCAGTTCCAGGTAAAAAATCAAGTCTGCTTGTCATGATTGACACTTGGCTTTTGCACAAAGCTATTGGTTAAGGCAGTTTCAGTCTGGCTTATGTCATGTCATGATACACCATGAGAATTTTCACAGACACGTCAGGACATTTAGTTCCACAAAGCAACTTGCATTAATCAATACTTTTGATGAACATGTTGACTAACATAAGTAAAATAACTCTGTAAATAACTTTGTAATGTAAAAAGAGTCATTCATAGTGCTGAAATCACAAAGACTCCGCAACCTTACTGAGCTTTTTAGCCTCTATTAGTTTATTGATCTGTTTTACAGCCCACACATTTACAGGTGCAGCTTTGTCATTGCTCTTATCAACCCAGAAAAAGTTAGTGACTAACTTAAAAAAAAAAAACAGGATATTTTCCTCAGGAAGTGGTGGAAATAAAACCGAGATAAAAGGAGAGACTTAAATGTATCTGATAATTTAAAACATGACAGCATTCTTTTGCTGTCTGCTAATACATTGGCCATAACAAGTTTATAAGTCTGGACTATGATAGTGGTTGTGTGATGTTTTCCTGGAGAAAATGGATCAATATAGCTTTAAATTAGCTTATGTTACATTTCTCATGGAAATGTGGCTTACGATCGACAGAGGTGGAAAAAGTACTAAAATATTGTACTCAAGTAAAAGTAACAATACTTTGATGAAATATTACTCAAGTACAAGTGAAATTACCTATCTGAAAAATTACTCAAGTAAAAGTAATAAGTAGTTCATTTAAAATGTACTTTAAGTAAAAGTTATTTAGCTGCATAAAAAAAACCTGTAAAACGGGGCAGGGGGATCTCTCCCATGTAGTGAAAATAGGACAAGGGTCATAAATCCAAAACTATTTTGTTTTTAATTAAAGAAAAATCTATACAAATGTATAAACATCTATACAAATGTATACACATGTAATAACAACATAACACGTCACACATGACATTAGATGTATTTGAATTAATTTAGCCAGTGACCTACATACGTTGTCCTACTAGTGCTAGACAAAAATTAGCAATGCCACGAAACATGTTGTTTTGCTAATTGGCAATTTTTCTATTAGTCATGAAAACTTTGTTTGAAGTATCAATGCACAAATACTTACCAAAACATGCTTCCGCAGATTAGATGTGGAGTTATTGAATGCTGCCAGTTCAGTCTCCTTTGGCAGGCACATCTGGCATTGCATGATGATACTATTGGCCCTCTTGAATTTAAATGAAAAACAGTCTTTCAAATGTGGCCAAGGATTTCTGTTGTTTTGGGCAGCAGAACTTGATGTTTCAGCTAGCATTTCTACTGAAACAGTCTCTGATCAGCCGTCGCTCGCCTGATCCACCTCCATCTCGTTCTCAATCTCCTACAGAAAGACTTGGCGCCTGGTAGGCAGCCTAGATGCTGATCATTCGTCACTGTAGTGGTTCCTGGCGCGATTTCTTTTCTGCCTTTCGGTTTTCGTTAGTCAAAGTGTTTTTTTTTACTCAGTAACGGATGGGATTTGTAATGTAGCGAAATATAATACTTCACTCAAAACGTAATCAAGTACATTTTAAATTATCGATTTTAAAGTGCCCATATTATGAAAAAATCACTTTTTCTGGGATTTGGGGTGTTATGTTGTGTCTCTGGTGCTTCCACACACATACAAACTTTGAAAAAAATCCATCCATGCTGTTTAGAGTGAGATACGTGTCCTGCCTTCAGTCTCTGGGTGAGCTGTTCAAAATCGGCATGGCTTGTGACGTCACAAGCCGAAACGAGCAGGCTAACTGCAACCATTAGCTCGTAGTGTTAGCATGCTAACGCTAATGCTAACGCTAGCATGCTAACGCTAGCATGCTACCTCGTTCTCAATAGCAAAGCACTGCTACAACACACACAAGTTCACCATAATCTACAAAAGAACTACTTACATGTGCGCCCTCATTTAGAAGTCTCCCAGCTAATCCTGCCTTGTAACTGACCAAAGTTATAGAAACAGCCTTTCTTTTACTGTCTATGGAGCTAGCTAGCTGACATGATCTACATCTGAGCTACTGCACATATGCAAGTGCAATCAAAGATAGTACAGAAGAAGAAGAAGAAAAGAGGTCTCACTCTGTAGCTAAAACAGAGACCAGCTGAAAAGAGGAGCTGCAGCAGTGAGAGAGAGCGGTGCAGTACAACAAAAATATGGTGTTTTTTGAAAATTAAACCATGTAAACCTATTCTGGTACAACCTTAAAATACAATTATGAACCTGAAAATGAGCATAATATGGCTGCTTTAAAAACTACTTGAAAAATACAAAATACACAACAAAACTACAATACAATAACGTGAGTAAATGTATTTTGTTACTTTCCACCTCTGACAATCGATCATATGTTATGTTGCAATACTATTGCAATAATATTTTGTAGTCAGCAGCTCTTTGGTGAATGTGTCACTTTTAAAGACAAGACAATGTTTTTTTTTCACACAACAGTGTTTGCACTTTATAAACTGGACAGCAAAGACATCACTTGAAAATGCTAAACCTACGCTTGAGGAGTAAAGGATATTTAAGTGGCAACAAACCAGCCTTACTCTGTACCAGTCCTATCATAGCAGTAAATTATGTTATTGGGTTCCTCCCTCTCAGGGTCAAGTCTGTGGCCTGTGTGGAAACTACGATGGCAACAGTAAGAATGACTACACCACACGCTCCCAGGTGACAGTGGCAGACGTTCTAGAATTTGGTAACAGTTGGAAGAGTTCATCCGACTGCCCAAATGCCCAACTACTCACTGATCCCTGTGCCTCTAACCGCTACCGGGCAGCCTGGTCCCAGAAACAGTGTAGCATCATCACCAGTGTCACCTTCCAGAGCTGTCATCCAAAGGTAACTATGGTGATAGGCACATGGATACACATACTTGTGTATGCACATACACGATCATTATCATTTTAACTGCCACAGTATTTGGGAAATTATATAAATGTTATTGCTTATCTCCATCTATGGCACTAAGCGTTCATTGCTTTGCGTGTTGATCAGTTCTGATCTGTTCAATCAAAACATTGCTCCAGAGCAAAATCTCTTAACCTTGTGTTGACTTCAGGTCACATTGACCTGTTTTCAATTTTTGTTTTATATCAGAAAATATGGGACGTAGAAATAAGTGCTGAAAATGTGTAGAAGAAAAATTAGTTTTTTAAAATGTTGGAAAAAGCAAAAACAAACTGTGAAAAAAAGGCGTCAAAAACGTCGAAAAAAAACTGTGTTTTTTTCAAGGTTGACGGGAAGACAACACAAGGGTTAAAAGCTAAATTTCAGACAGTCAAACATCTGGACTGGATAGTCATATGCCCCAGTTGGTGATTCCTTATGATTTTGGTGAACTAAGACCTTCTAATTATACCATCCCCCCTGTGTGATTACTACTAATACTACCAATGCCACTGTTGCTACTATTACTGCAAGCACAGGACAACATTTTTGTTGCCCTCAACTTTTATTATTCTGCTAAACAGTACACTATTGTGTGTTCAAGGTTGACCCTGGTCCATACTTTGACTCTTGTGTGAGAGACTCTTGTGCTTGTGACACCGGTGGGGACTGTGAGTGTCTCTGTACTGCTGTCGCTGCATATGCCAAAGCTTGTAATGAAGCTGGGGCCTGCATTAAATGGAGAACTCCAAAGCTGTGCCGTAAGTTTGGCCACCGTGACACCAAGAGGGAATTGCATCTTTAGCCAACATATTTAAATTTGTTTGTACTTATGTTAGTACTTATTTTTTCTCTTGCAGCTATTTTCTGCGACTTTTATAACTCCCCTGGTGACTGTGAGTGGCACTACAAGCCTTGTGGAGCTGACTGCATGAAGACATGTAGGAATCCATCAGGAAACTGTTCCAACCTCATTACTGCCCTGGAAGGTACTATAGAAATATATTTTGGCTTGACTAGTTTAATCTGTGTGTTTTGGCCAGGCTTCAAGTTTAAATCAGGTCAACAGAACGATTGACCTTTCTATAGGAGTGAATATCGATCAGACGTGCTTTTGATCCAGTATTTAGGCATACATGTGCCAAAGCCATCGTACTCATTACTGCTGTTTTGGCATTTTCTCCATTCCTTTCTCCTTTTCTCAGGAATTATAGGGTTAATTTGCACAACTTGTCATTTCTTTGGGTCAGTTTAGTTTGTTTTTAAGCTTAATTAACCTTTCTTGCAGCTGTGTTAACATGTTTTAAATAATTTAAAATAAACACATTCTAGTGAATGTGTGGCTCACCCTTGAAGCAAACAGGCAAAAGCTAAAGACAAAAAACCTCATTCGAACTTGCTATGTTGTTGCTCTGCTGCATTAGTGCTATATATTACATATCACCAATTCCCAAGCCACAGATCTGCACAGGGCCAACAATTGAGACCAAATTACATTGATTGAGAAGTAACAAATAACATTTACCCTCGTTACTGTAATGAAGTTGTTTTTTGTGTACTTTTTAGAATATTTAAAAAAAATAAAAAAAATAATTTTACTTTTACTAAAGTACTTTTTATCACAAGCATTGTACTTTGTTACATTTCAAGTTGTAAAAGTCCCGATAAACTGTGTGAGAATGGAACAAAAGAAAGAAGATAAATCAGCTGCAGCAACGTGTAACTTCCCCTTAGCCGACATTTGGAAATCATATGTTATAAAGGTTTGCGTTCACTGGCCAAGTTCACACAGGCCAGGACTAGCACTTAAAGGAGAATTTTTATGTTAATCTTGATTGCTATAGCTATGCGAGTACTTTCAATAGAAAAAAACCCGACCTGGATCGGTCCTAGCAAACTGGAGTTGCTGCAGCTACGTGTACAAGCGTCTACTGAGCTAAAATGGCAGTTGTCGGGGCAAGTTTTAGAGTGCCTTTGTACCTCTTAACAAACACAAAATGCAATTAATATGTTTGTGCCACATGAACAGGGCCCTAACATGACAACAAGATGCGTTTTCAACTCAGACATTGTTTAAATTCACCTACCCTGTCTTGATCCTGCCGGTGGGTAGCTTGGCCTGTTAGCTGCTTGCTGCTAGCTGTTAGCTGCTATCTGCCGTCCGTGATAAATGTGTTCAGCCAGGCTTTTGTGAAAATCATCACGCAGCAGCTCCGTGTGTATTTGTAGCTCATCCATTTTGTGTGTGATCGATCTGGTGTTGGTGAGTAGGAGGCTTGGAAGTGTCGATCTGTGTGGTAGTTCCCTTAGCCAGGCAAGCAGCCTTCTCCCCGCATTCCTCAACTCCTGCAGCCGACAAAAATCCCCCGAGCACCCGGTGGTCTGGTGGATGTCCTCCAGAGGACATCATGTCTTCGCTGCAAAAAATTGTAGTTTATTTCCCCCTCAAAAATAGGTATATATATGTTTATGACCATATCAGTGACTATGGAATCGGGATAAACGATGTCTCTGGCTTGCACAGTAATAGCGTTAAGAAATCTTGCTCAAACACATCTGAAATATTACAGTCCAGGGGTTTATTAATACATTAAAATGAATTAATGTATCATTGAGGTGAATAATTGTCATATGCACATTTAAGGAGGTTACTTCCCCAACAAACGACGCAAAACAGGAGGGAAGAGTAAGTGATGCCTAGGCTACATGTGTGCTGACTCAGATATAATTAGAAAAGTCGATCCAAAGGAGAATAAATAGTTGAAAGCAATACAGAATGCCTGAGAGCCTTATTGCAATATATTCCATTATGTTTTATATTTGGACTGTAATCTATGTTTCTCTTTACATAAAGATATTTGCAGCATATACATTGATTCAGAAAAAGGTAGAAATAGGTGCATAAAAATTCACCAGAATTCAGAAAATGAAGTGTTTAATACTAAAAAAATTTAATAAATCATTTTAATTCTTTTGGTTTTATTGGAATAAATAACACTTCAAAAAATCATATTTAGAAAAAATCTCAACATAAATCTCTTACTAAACTGAAAAAGGCTGTTGCTGCAATTTTGTTAATTTTACAGGAAAAAACACTTATTATTAGATGAGCAGCCTACGAACAAAATAATGAAGTTACTGTCTGTGTTTATGTCTGACCTGGGCTGGCACATGTTCACGTTAAAAAGCACTACGGTCACGCGCAAGTCCCGGTTTTAGTTCCGGGAAATCTGGTCACCCTATCGTTACTGTAAGTGCAATAAAACCTTCGGGAGTAAAAAGCCAATACTTTATCAACACTTATCTGTTCAATAGGCATTAACATTTGCTCCGTTCGTCTCTCATCCACTCCGGCTGTTTTACACAAGCAAAGGGCGCTACTCTGCAAATAGTGAATTGTTACAAACAAGCTAACACTAAAGCTGTCTATGTAGTCTAACTATTTATCTTAGTTTGCCACGAAGATTGAAATTTGGCCAAGTCTTGTAATCTTAGCTGCCAGCAGAAATAAACCAGCCTCGCCTCTTTACCAGCGGTAAATCCACATGGCTAATTACTATGCAATGATGTCATCGGACCTTGAGATGTCTGCATTCTTATTCTTTCTAAACTTCACTCAGTATTTTGATGTCAGAATTATATTTATTGACAATAGCTCAGGGAAATGTCCAGATCCTGGGCACTTAGCTTTCTGAAAATGTGTTAGATATTATTGTAGCTGAACTTGTGCTGAATGGTACTTGGTAACATACATTTGTTAAAATTGACAAGATATCAGAGGATACCAAAATCATCTGTATCTGAAAATACCCTAAGATCCAAGAGGGTTAAAAATCACATGTAGTTATAATTATCATTATTCTACCTTAAAATGAAAGTTGACCACCTGCATCTGCGGTGGAGTTTATATTGTTTATGCATGTCCACGTTGTCTGCTTTGGTGATGTTGTTCTACTGTGTTCTACTGATTCTAAAATAAGTATATTATTTATATACTTATATATATTTAATGTGTACAGCCATGTAGCCATGGTATCTATAGCTCTTTTTATTTATTGTTGGTCATTTTTGTTTTATTGTCTCAGTCTCTTTTCTGGTTATTTCTAGTGAGGTTGTATATTTATAATTGTAAATTATTTCTATATGCAGGCTGCAAAGTGCGTCTATCAACTTACACTGTTCCACTTGTGTATAAGTTGACTTCTAACGCAATTTATTTTGCATTATTTATTAGGGTTCAAACCCTGAAGTGGGTAGAGCCCTATTGTTTTTGCTCCAGTTTACTATTATTTATTATTCGTCGTCTTCCGCTGTGGCTTAAATTGCCGTGAGCTGAAATGAGCTAGAAACAACAAACTTGGCCCAAAGACTGGAAATTGTGTGCATTCGGTTCCCAAGAAACAAGCCCAATCAGCCACGCCTCTCGCCCCTTAAGTCTGATTGACTTAGAATTTCTCACACATATGCAACTCAACGTGCGCTACAAAAAAGCCTCTTGGACCATAAATGTCCACCATGATGGATTCTTTGCTAATTTGCATAATGTCAAAAATAGTAAAATGAATAGAACTTTGTCAATTTTAATTATATCAACACCAACATTAGTATGCAGCTTTGCAGGACTAGATACACATTTGTACTATAAATGAGCAAGAATGGCCTAAAACCATTGCTGTCATCAATCAAAGAACTTTGCAAAGGGCGAGGCTTAACAGGAAATTGGCCATAACCCTCTAACAGTTTGTCCAGTAAGAATAAAAATCATAACATACCTTTAGTCCGTTTTGATGAATAGGCCTACGTAACAATTTTAGATTTAATTCATAGAGGGTGCCAAAAATACTACAAATATGTAGTATGTATGGACGGAATTTCACCAAAATTGGTACACATGGTCTGCGGGCGTGTAATTCTGAAGTGTCATATTGACTGGTGCATGTGGGCATGGTCTTTTTGGCATTATATGCTAAATTATGCCTTTTCTCAAGTTACTGGGGGCTAGAACGAGCTAGAGACATTACATTTGTCACCATAACTGATGGTAATGTGCTGATGCTTCCCATAAAACATGATGCCATTTGGCCTGATGGTGGCGCTATAACTTAAGGCCAAAACTTTGAAATATATATATTCCACAAGTACTTTTACTTTTACTCAAGTATAATGTCTTAACGTAACAGTAGTTTTACTTGAGCACAATATTTTAGTACTCTTTCCACCTTTGAATAGTGTTTACCATGTAGCTATACTTGTATTTCTACTAAGATTAATCAAAATGTTATAATGGTATTGCAGGCTGCTATCCACAGTGTCCCCCAACCCAGCCCTACTTTGATGAAGACACCATGAAGTGCGCTGCCTGGGACCAATGTGGCTGCTATGATGACATAAACACCCATTACAGCATTGGAGAAAAGGTTCCATCGAACAACTGTTACACTTGGTAGGTCTTTTTGTCACACTAAGGGCTTCGCACACAGTAGGCAATGATGCATATACAGTACCACATTTGGACATGCACACTGTGTAGTGGTGTAAAAGAACTGAGAGAGATTGCATCCTTACTCAGACCACTCAGCTTAGGCCATATTGACAGACCAATGAAATAGCCACTGACCACTGAAGCATTGCCAGTATGCAATGCGTGGATGAAAATGTCATACCCCAAATCACAATGGATGGAGACTCTGATCCGGATTTTCCACTCTGCGCTGCGTTCCGACATCTTGCCTGCCCGACTCGCAGATTTTATTGTCTCTACAAGTACTTGAAAGAACAATCACGTCTTCATTAGGCTAGTATCTATTTTTCACTCTAAGCACTCCTGCAATTAAACTCAATGCCTTCCTCTGCCTCTGTGATGCAAGTAAGCCACACACCCCTCAGCCTGGCAGCCAATCTTAAAACCATTATGACGTGACAAAGTGTAACTGTGTTTACACACCGGGGATGGTTTTTCGGGCCATTAATTTGCACGTCAATATATTTTTTCAAACAGTTGTTTTGTCCTGACTACTTTCACACAGAACGCTAATATAACACAGCGATAAAGCGACGTTATTGTTTTTCGAAACGCGGTAGAGTTTTCTGAGCATCTAGACATCAACCAATCACATTGTGTTGTTTACTGATGGATCATATTACAACAACACGGACGCTGCTATTTGAACCATAGACTGTATAGACGGCAAACTTTGTTACTCCTTTGAAACTTGACAAAGACAGCGTTTCCCAGAGACAATCTTTCCTTTCTTACCTTTTACAATAAAGCCCTAAACATATGCTACACTCTGCGTAACTGTTTACCAGATGGAATTACATTGACTACGAGTATTTTGCTAAAAGAAAACTCAATAAATAGCATACGGTAGCTTAGTGTTAGCTTTTCCTGCTTCAGTTTCCTGACCGTGCACAGATAGTACAAGGGGAGACGGGGCTGAAGTCTCTGGAGCTAACTAAGCTAACCCCTGTCACTCCACTCAGCAGCCATGAAATAAGACAGGACACTTCTGTTGGTCTTCAGGAGCGGCAGCATTTATTTGTGCTCAAACTGCAGACTCTAGCTACTGTACATTCACTTGATATCTTTACAGCTAAACTTTAACTCTCCTCTGCTCCAATCGCTCTCTCTCGTCCGCTCACACTGCATCTCCCGTCACCTTCTCTCTCACTTCAGCAGCGTCCCCAGAAGGACCTCAAACTGTGCCACCAATATTGTAGATGAGCTGGCCCGAATGTTTGAAACTTTTATTGAACAACTGTTGCCAATTCACATCTCTGCCGGTATGAATAGTTTTTGATGAATAGTTTTGTGTGGTTTATTCGTCACGCCCCCCCCCCGCTGTGTAATGGGCTTAAGAATGTTGGTGAACAAGAAACAACTGCTTTCATGAACAGCATCTCCTTCGGGGAATCATTTCAAAAACAGTAGCAGAAGCTAACATAGTGGACACCATTTTGCAGGCTTTAGACTCCCTAGTGGAGTTTGCCTGTTCTATTTGTTTTTTTTCTCTGGGTCCCCCAGCTTCCTGCCACAGTACAAAGACATACCTGTTAATTGGTGACTTTAAAATGCATCTAGGTTTGAATGTAAGCGTTATTTGGTTGTCTGTCTCTATGTATCAGCCCTATGATTGACTGGCGAAATGCCCAATTTCTTTGAAAGAATTACACTTATCCCTTAAGAACACAAATAAAGATAAAGCACCCTGATATACCATACCGTCTGAATTGTTGCTGCACTTCTGGGATATTTATACAGTCTGTTGAACACGATTGTTTCATGGTCACATGAATATTGCTTTTATTTTCTATTGCCCCAAAAGGGGAAGGATCTCACATTGTTCTAATTATTTCCCATTTATTAAAATCTATGCAGATATTAAGTTTTGTTCCAATTTGTTAGCCTCATGATTGGCTAAATACATGAATAAACTGATAAAGTTAAATCAGTCAAGTGTCCTGAAAGGGCATCTGGCAGAGGACAATATTTACGAGCATTTTATACATAAAACACAGGGCATAGTAACTTTGTGCGGTTTTGTTGTTTGGAAGGATTGAGTGGGGTGTCTATGGATAGTTTTAGAACAATTTGGTTTAGGGAGAGAGTTTAGTATGGTAATTTTTATGAATTTGAATCCCTCTGCCATGGTCTCTATAAATGGTTTACATTCCCTTCCCTTCCTTTCTATTTCAAAGCTCCTGTACAGTCTCTGGAATAAGATGCAACTACAATGTAAACTGTAAGTAAATAAGTAAACATATACACTGACTTTATGTATTTATTAATTTAGACACACACACACACACACACACACACACACACACATATATATATATATATATATATATATATATATATATATATATAAAAAACGGGTGAATGTTCTAAGAAAATTGAAAACATTATACTCTTGATCTGCAGCTTGCACATGCTTCATTAATGGAAAAACCTACATATATGGGGCAACAATCTACAACACCACAGACGGACTAGGAAACTGCATCACAGCTGAGTGCGGGGCCAATGGGACCATAACCAGAAGTATGTACCCGTGCCTAACTACTACTACAGCAAGTCCTACAACTACCCCTTTTGCATTCAGCACAGTTGGAAAGACAACTTCAGGTAAGAAAATCTATGCAACCACCCTAACCACTGATGCTTTCATATGACTTGCTTTCATATTCACTATAACTGGTGGAAATGTTTTAAGACAAATGGAAATTACAAAAACAAAACACAAAAACGAGTAATGTGGACAACTATATGAAATAATTTATAATATAATACTTTTGTAATTTTGCAAATGTCTGATTTTACCACAGTTGTTGTTACTACGTCATTGGCAAAAACCACATTGGGAACCACATCCACACCTAAACAAACAACAACAACGGGAAAGGTTGAGACAACAACACCACCAAAAGTCACCACTGGCCCAGTAACAAGCTCTACCACAGCTGTTGTTGAAACTACGACCTCAGTGCCAGGTGTTACAACAAGCCCTGAAACAACAGTCGTAACATCAAAACCTTCTGTTGTTACCACAACTATTGAAGTACCGTCACCAACAACTACAGAAACAACAACCAAATCTGTAGAGACAACAGAATCAGAAATCACAACAGCAAAGATTGTGACAACAAAACCACCTACAGAAGTCACCACTGGCCCAGTAACAAGCTCTACCACAGCTCTTATTGAAACTACCACCTCCGTGCCACGTGTCACAACAACAAGCCCTGAAACAACAGTCGTAACATCAAAACCTTCTGTTGTTACCACAACTATTGAAGTACCGTCACCAACAACTACAGAAACCACAACCAAATCTGTAGAGACAACAACCTCAGAAAAGACAACAGCAAAGATTGTGACAACAAAACCACCTACAGAAGTCACCACTGGCCCAGTAACAAGCTCTACCACAGCTGTTGTTGAAACTACCACCTCCGTGCCGGGTGTCACAACAACAAGCCCTGAAACAACAGTCGTAACAACAAAACCTTCTGTTGTTACCACAACTTTTGAAGTACCGTCACCAACAACTACAGAAACCACAACCAAATCTGTAGAGACAACAGAATCAGAAATCACAACAGCAAAGATTGCGACAACAAAACCACCTAAAGAAGTCACCACTGGCCCAGTAACAAGCTCTACCACAGCTCTTATTGAAACTACCACCTCCGTGCCACGTGTCACAACAACAAGCCCTGAAACAACAGTCGTAACATCAAAACCTTCTGTTGTTACCACAACTATTGAAGTACCGTCACCAACAACTACAGAAACCACAACCAAATCTGTAGAGACAACAACCTCAGAAAAGACAACAGCAAAGATTGTGACAACAAAACCACCTACAGAAGTCACCACTGGCCCAGTAACAAGCTCTACCACAGCTGTTGTTGAAACTACCACCTCCGTGCCGGGTGTCACAACAACAAGCCCTGAAACAACAGTCGTAACAACAAAACCTTCTGTTGTTACCACAACTATTGAAGTACCGTCACCAACAACTACAGAAACAACAACCAAATCTGTAGAGACAACAGAATCAGAAATCACAACAGCAAAGATTGCAACAACAAAACCACCTAAAGAAGTCACCACTGGCCCAGTAACAAGCTCTACCACAGCTGTTGTTGAAACTACCACCTCCGTGCCAGGTGTCACAACAACAAGCCCTGAAACAACAGTCGTAACATCAAAACCTTCTGTTGTTACCACAACTATTGAAGTACCGTCACCAACAACTACAGAAACCACAACCAAATCTGTAGAGACAACAGAATCAGAAATCACAACAGCAAAGATTGCGACAACAAAACCACCTAAAGAAGTCACCACTGGCCCAGTAACAAGCTCTACCACAGCTGTTGTTGAAACTACCACCTCCGTGCCAGGTGTCACAACAACAAGCCCTGAAACAACAGTCGTAACATCAAAACCTTCTGTTGTTACCACAACTATTGAAGTACCGTCACCAACAACTACAGAAACAACAACCAAATCTTTAGAGACAACAGAATCAGAAATCACAACAGCAAAGATTGCGACAACAAAACCACCTAAAGAAGTCACCACTGGCCCAGTAACAAGCTCTACCACAGCTGTTGTTGAAACTACCACCTCCGTGCCGGGTGTCACAACAACAAGCCCTGAAACAACAGTCGTAACAACAAAACCTTCTGTTGTTACCACAACTATTGAAGTACCGTCACCAACAACTACAGAAACAACAACCAAATCTGTAGAGACAACAGAATCAGAAATCACAACAGCAAAGATTGCAACAACAAAACCACCTAAAGAAGTCACCACTGGCCCAGTAACAAGCTCTACCACAGCTGTTGTTGAAACTACCACCTCTGTGCCAGGTGTCACAACAACAAGCCCTGAAACAACAGTCGTAACATCAAAACCTTCTGTTGTTACCACAACTATTGAAGTACCATCACCAACAACTACAGAAACCACAACCAAATCTGTAGAGACAACAGAATCAGAAACCACAACAGCAAAGATTGTGACAACAAAACCACCTAAAGAAGTCACCACTGGCCCAGTAACAAGCTCTACCACAGCTGTTGTTGAAACTACCACCTCCGTGCCAGGTGTCACAACAACGAGCCCTGAAACAACAGTCGTAACATCAAAACCTTCTGTTGTTACCACAACTATTGAAGTACCGTCACCAACAACTACAGAAACCACAACCAAATCTGTAGAGACAACAGAATCAGAAATCACAACACCAAAGATTGCGACAACAAAACCACCTAAAGAAGTCACCACTGGCCCAGTAACAAGCTCTACCACAGCTGTTGTTGAAACTACCACCTCCGTGCCAGGTGTCACAACAACAAGCCCTGAAACAACAGTCGTAACATCAAAACCTTCTGTTGTTACCACAACTATTGAAGTACCGTCACCAACAACTACAGAAACCACAACCAAATCTGTAGAGACAACAGAATCAGAAGTCACAACACCGAAGATTGCGACAACAAAACCACCTAAAGAAGTCACCACTGGCCCAGTAACAAGCTCTACCACAGCTGTTGTTGAAACTACCACCTCCGTGGCAGGTGTCACAACAACAAGCCCTGAAACAACAGTCGTAACATCAAAACCTTCTGTTGTTACCACAACTATTGAAGTACCTTCACCAACAACTACAGAAACCACAACCAAATCTGTAGAGACAACAGAATCAGAAATCACAACAGCAAAGATTGCGACAACAAAACCACCTAAAGAAGTCACCACTGGCCCAGTAACAAGCTCTACCACAGCTGTTGTTGAAACTACCACCTCCGTGCCAAGTGTCACAACAACAAGCCCTGAAATAACAGTCGTAACATCAAAACCTTCTGTTGTTACCACAACTATTGAAGTACCGTCACCAACAACTACAGAAACAACAACCAAATCTGTAGAGACAACAGAATCAGAAATCACAACACCAAAGATTGCGACTACAAAACCACCTAAAGAAGTCACCACTGGCCCAGTAACAAGCTCTACCACAGCTGTTGTTGAAACTACCACCTCCGTGCCAGGTGTCACAACAACAAGCCCTGAAACAACAGTCGTAACATCAAAACCTTCTGTTGTTACCACAACTATTGAAGTACCGTCACCAACAACTACAGAAACCACAACCAAATCTGTAGAGACAACAGAATCAGAAATCACAACAGCAAAGATTGCGACAACAAAACCACCTAAAGAAGTCACCACTGGCCCAGTAACAAGCTCTACCACAGCTGTTGTTGAAACTACCACCTCCGTGCCAGGTGTCACAACAACAAGCCCTGAAACAACAGTCGTAACATCAAAACCTTCTGTTGTTACCACAACTATTGAAGTACCGTCACCAACAACTACAGAAACAACAACCAAATCTTTAGAGACAACAGAATCAGAAATCACAACAGCAAAGATTGCGACAACAAAACCACCTAAAGAAGTCACCACTGGCCCAGTAACAAGCTCTACCACAGCTGTTGTTGAAACTACCACCTCCGTGCCGGGTGTCACAACAACAAGCCCTGAAACAACAGTCGTAACAACAAAACCTTCTGTTGTTACCACAACTATTGAAGTACCGTCACCAACAACTACAGAAACAACAACCAAATCTGTAGAGACAACAGAATCAGAAATCACAACAGCAAAGATTGCAACAACAAAACCACCTAAAGAAGTCACCACTGGCCCAGTAACAAGCTCTACCACAGCTGTTGTTGAAACTACCACCTCTGTGCCAGGTGTCACAACAACAAGCCCTGAAACAACAGTCGTAACATCAAAACCTTCTGTTGTTACCACAACTATTGAAGTACCATCACCAACAACTACAGAAACCACAACCAAATCTGTAGAGACAACAGAATCAGAAACCACAACAGCAAAGATTGTGACAACAAAACCACCTAAAGAAGTCACCACTGGCCCAGTAACAAGCTCTACCACAGCTGTTGTTGAAACTACCACCTCCGTGCCAGGTGTCACAACAACGAGCCCTGAAACAACAGTCGTAACATCAAAACCTTCTGTTGTTACCACAACTATTGAAGTACCGTCACCAACAACTACAGAAACCACAACCAAATCTGTAGAGACAACAGAATCAGAAATCACAACACCAAAGATTGCGACAACAAAACCACCTAAAGAAGTCACCACTGGCCCAGTAACAAGCTCTACCACAGCTGTTGTTGAAACTACCACCTCCGTGCCAGGTGTCACAACAACAAGCCCTGAAACAACAGTCGTAACATCAAAACCTTCTGTTGTTACCACAACTATTGAAGTACCGTCACCAACAACTACAGAAACCACAACCAAATCTGTAGAGACAACAGAATCAGAAGTCACAACACCGAAGATTGCGACAACAAAACCACCTAAAGAAGTCACCACTGGCCCAGTAACAAGCTCTACCACAGCTGTTGTTGAAACTACCACCTCCGTGGCAGGTGTCACAACAACAAGCCCTGAAACAACAGTCGTAACATCAAAACCTTCTGTTGTTACCACAACTATTGAAGTACCTTCACCAACAACTACAGAAACCACAACCAAATCTGTAGAGACAACAGAATCAGAAATCACAACAGCAAAGATTGCGACAACAAAACCACCTAAAGAAGTCACCACTGGCCCAGTAACAAGCTCTACCACAGCTGTTGTTGAAACTACCACCTCCGTGCCAAGTGTCACAACAACAAGCCCTGAAATAACAGTCGTAACATCAAAACCTTCTGTTGTTACCACAACTATTGAAGTACCGTCACCAACAACTACAGAAACAACAACCAAATCTGTAGAGACAACAGAATCAGAAATCACAACACCAAAGATTGCGACTACAAAACCACCTAAAGAAGTCACCACTGGCCCAGTAACAAGCTCTACCACAGCTGTTGTTGAAACTACCACCTCCGTGCCAAGTGTCACAACAACAAGCCCTGAAATAACACTCGTAACATCAAAACCTTCTGTTGTTACCACAACTATTGAAGTACCGTCACCAACAACTACAGAAACAACAACCAAATCTGTAGAGACAACAGAATCAGAAATCACAACACCAAAGATTGCGACTACAAAACCACCTAAAGAAGTCACCACTGGCCCAGTAACAAGCTCTACCACAGCTGTTGTTGAAACTACCACCTCCGTGCCAGGTGTCACAACAACAAGCCCTGAAACAACAGTTGTAACATCGAAACCTTCTGTTGTTACCACAACTATTGAAGTACCGTCACCAACAACTACAGAAACAACAACCAAATCTGTAGAGACAACAGAATCAGAAATCACAACAGCAAAGATTGTAACAACAAAACCACCTAAAGAAGTCACCACTGGCCCAGTAACAAGCTCTACCACAGCTGTTGTTGAAACTACCACCTCTGTGCCAGGTGTCACAACAACAAGCCCTGAAACAACAGTCGTAACATCAAAACCTTCTGTTGTTACCACAACTATTGAAGTACCATCACCAACAACTACAGAAACCACAACCAAATCTGTAGAGACAACAGAATCAGAAACCACAACAGCAAAGATTGTGACAACAAAACCACCTAAAGAAGTCACCACTGGCCCAGTAACAAGCTCTACCACAGCTGTTGTTGAAACTACCACCTCCGTGCCAGGTGTCACAACAACGAGCCCTGAAACAACAGTCGTAACATCAAAACCTTCTGTTGTTACCACAACTATTGAAGTACCGTCACCAACAACTACAGAAACCACAACCAAATCTGTAGAGACAACAGAATCAGAAATCACAACACCAAAGATTGCGACAACAAAACCACCTAAAGAAGTCACCACTGGCCCAGTAACAAGCTCTACCACAGCTGTTGTTGAAACTACCACCTCCGTGCCAAGTGTCACAACAACAAGCCCTGAAATAACACTCGTAACATCAAAACCTGCTGTTGTTACCACAACTATTGAAGTACCGTCACCAACAACTACAGAAACAACAACCAAATCTGTAGAGACAACAGAATCAGAAATCACAACAGCAAAGATTGCAACAACAAAACCACCTAAAGAAGTCACCACTGGCCCAGTAACAAGCTCTACCACAGCTGTTGTTGAAACTACCACCTCTGTGCCAGGTGTCACAACAACAAGCCCTGAAACAACAGTCGTAACATCAAAACCTTCTGTTGTTACCACAACTATTGAAGTACCGTCACCAACAACTACAGAAACCACAACCAAATCTGTAGAGACAACAGAATCAGAAATCACAACACCAAAGATTGCGACAACAAAACCACCTAAAGAAGTCACCACTGGCCCAGTAACAAGCTCTACCACAGCTGTTGTTGAAACTACCACCTCCGTGCCAAGTGTCACAACAACAAGCCCTGAAATAACACTCGTAACATCAAAACCTTCTGTTGTTACCACAACTATTGAATTACCGTCACCAACAACTACAGAAACAACAACCAAATCTGTAGAGACAACAGAATCAGAAATCACAACAGCAAAGATTGTGACAACAAAACCACCTAAAGAAGTCACCACTGGCCCAGTAACAAGCTCTACCACAGCTGTTGTTGAAACTACCACCTCTGTGCCAGGTGTCACAACAACAAGCCCTGAAACAACAGTCGTAACATCAAAACCTTCTGTTGTTACCACAACTATTGAAGTACCATCACCAACAACTACAGAAACCACAACCAAATCTGTAGAGACAACAGAATCAGAAACCACAACAGCAAAGATTGTGACAACAAAACCACCTAAAGAAGTCACCACTGGCCCAGTAACAAGCTCTACCACAGCTGTTGTTGAAACTACCACCTCCGTGCCAGGTGTCACAACAACGAGCCCTGAAACAACAGTCGTAACATCAAAACCTTCTGTTGTTACCACAACTATTGAAGTACCGTCACCAACAACTACAGAAACCACAACCAAATCTGTAGAGACAACAGAATCAGAAGTCACAACACCAAAGATTGCGACAACAAAACCACCTAAAGAAGTCACCACTGGCCCAGTAACAAGCTCTACCACAGCTGTTGTTGAAACTACCACCTCCGTGGCAGGTGTCACAACAACAAGCCCTGAAACAACAGTCGTAACATCAAAACCTTCTGTTGTTACCACAACTATTGAAGTACCTTCACCAACAACTACAGAAACCACAACCAAATCTGTAGAGACAACAGAATCAGAAATCACAACAGCAAAGATTGCGACAACAAAACCACCTGAAGAAGTCACCACTGGCCCAGTAACAAGCTCTACCACAGCTGTTGTTGAAACTACCACCTCCGTGCCAAGTGTCACAACAACAAGCCCTGAAATAACAGTCGTAACATCAAAACCTTCTGTTGTTACCACAACTATTGAAGTACCGTCACCAACAACTACAGAAACAACAACCAAATCTGTAGAGACAACAGAATCAGAAATCACAACACCAAAGATTGCGACTACAAAACCACCTAAAGAAGTCACCACTGGCCCAGTAACAAGCTCTACCACAGCTGTTGTTGAAACTACCACCTCCGTGCCAAGTGTCACAACAACAAGCCCTGAAATAACACTCGTAACATCAAAACCTTCTGTTGTTACCACAACTATTGAAGTACCGTCACCAACAACTACAGAAACAACAACCAAATCTGTAGAGACAACAGAATCAGAAATCACAACACCAAAGATTGCGACTACAAAACCACCTAAAGAAGTCACCACTGGCCCAGTAACAAGCTCTACCACAGCTGTTGTTGAAACTACCACCTCCGTGCCAGGTGTCACAACAACAAGCCCTGAAACAACAGTCGTGACATCAAAACCTTCTGTTGTTACCACAACTATTGAAGTACCATCACCAACAACTACAGAAACCACAACCAAATCTGTAGAGACAACAGAATCAGAAACCACAACAGCAAAGATTGTGACAACAAAACCACCTAAAGAAGTCACCACTGGCCCAGTAACAAGCTCTACCACAGCTGTTGTTGAAACTACCACCTCCGTGCCAGGTGTCACAACAACGAGCCCTGAAACAACAGTCGTAACATCAAAACATTCTGTTGTTACCACAACTATTGAAGTACCGTCACCAACAACTACAGAAACCACAACCAAATCTGTAGAGACAACAGAATCAGAAGTCACAACACCAAAGATTGCGACAACAAAACCACCTAAAGAAGTCACCACTGGCCCAGTAACAAGCTCTACCACAGCTGTTGTTGAAACTACCACCTCCGTGGCAGGTGTCACAACAACAAGCCCTGAAACAACAGTCGTAACATCAAAACCTTCTGTTGTTACCACAACTATTGAAGTACCTTCACCAACAACTACAGAAACCACAACCAAATCTGTAGAGACAACAGAATCAGAAATCACAACAGCAAAGATTGCGACAACAAAACCACCTGAAGAAGTCACCACTGGCCCAGTAACAAGCTCTACCACAGCTGTTGTTGAAACTACCACCTCCGTGCCAAGTGTCACAACAACAAGCCCTGAAATAACAGTCGTAACATCAAAACCTTCTGTTGTTACCACAACTATTGAAGTACCGTCACCAACAACTACAGAAACAACAACCAAATCTGTAGAGACAACAGAATCAGAAATCACAACACCAAAGATTGCGACTACAAAACCACCTAAAGAAGTCACCACTGGCCCAGTAACAAGCTCTACCACAGCTGTTGTTGAAACTACCACCTCCGTGCCAGGTGTCACAACAACAAGCCCTGAAACAACAGTCGTAACATCAAAACCTTCTGTTGTTACCACAACTATTGAAGTACCGTCACCAACAACTACAGAAACAACAACCAAATCTTTAGAGACAACAGAATCAGAAATCACAACAGCAAAGATTACAACAACAAAACCACCTAAAGAAGTCACCACTGGCCCAGTAACAAGCTCTACCACAGCTGTTGTTGAAACTACCACCTCCGTGCCAGGTGTCACAACAACAAGCCCTGAAACAACAGTCGTAACATCAAAACCTTCTGTTGTTACCACAACTATTGAAGTACCTTCACCAACAACTACAGAAACCACAACCAAATCTGTAGAGACAACAGAATCAGAAATCACAACAGCAAAGATTGCGACAACAAAACCACCTGAAGAAGTCACCACTGGCCCAGTAACAAGCTCTACCACAGCTGTTGTTGAAACTACCACCTCCGTGCCAAGTGTCACAACAACAAGCCCTGAAATAACAGTCGTAACATCAAAACCTTCTGTTGTTACCACAACTATTGAAGTACCGTCACCAACAACTACAGAAACAACAACCAAATCTGTAGAGACAACAGAATCAGAAATCACAACACCAAAGATTGCGACTACAAAACCACCTAAAGAAGTCACCACTGGCCCAGTAACAAGCTCTACCACAGCTGTTGTTGAAACTACCACCTCCGTGCCAAGTGTCACAACAACAAGCCCTGAAATAACACTCGTAACATCAAAACCTTCTGTTGTTACCACAACTATTGAAGTACCGTCACCAACAACTACAGAAACAACAACCAAATCTGTAGAGACAACAGAATCAGAAATCACAACACCAAAGATTGCGACTACAAAACCACCTAAAGAAGTCACCACTGGCCCAGTAACAAGCTCTACCACAGCTGTTGTTGAAACTACCACCTCCGTGCCAGGTGTCACAACAACAAGCCCTGAAACAACAGTCGTGACATCAAAACCTTCTGTTGTTACCACAACTATTGAAGTACCATCACCAACAACTACAGAAACCACAACCAAATCTGTAGAGACAACAGAATCAGAAACCACAACAGCAAAGATTGTGACAACAAAACCACCTAAAGAATTCACCACTGGCCCAGTAACAAGCTCTACCACAGCTGTTGTTGAAACTACCACCTCCGTGCCAGGTGTCACAACAACAAGCCCTGAAACAACAGTCGTAACATCAAAACCTTCTGTTGTTACCACAACTATTGAAGTACCGTCACCAACAACTACAGAAACAACAACCAAATCTTTAGAGACAACAGAATCAGAAATCACAACAGCAAAGATTGCAACAACAAAACCACCTAAAGAAGTCACCACTGGCCCAGTAACAAGCTCTACCACAGCTGTTGTTGAAACTACCACCTCCGTGCCAGGTGTCACAACAACAAGCCCTGAAACAACAGTCGTGACATCAAAACCTTCTGTTGTTACCACAACTATTGAAGTACCGTCACCAACAACTACAGAAACCACAACCAAATCTGTAGAGACAACAGAATCAGAAACCACAACAGCAAAGATTGCGACAACAAAACCACCTAAAGAAGTCACCACTGGCCCAGTAACAAGCTCTACCACAGCTGTTGTTGAAACTACCACCTCCGTGCCAGGTGTCACAACAACAAGCCCTGAAACAACAGTCGTGACATCAAAACCTTCTGTTGTTACCACAACTATTGAAGTACCGTCACCAACAACTACAGAAACCACAACCAAATCTGTAGAGACAACAGAATCAGAAACCACAACAGCAAAGATTGTGACAACAAAACCACCTAAAGAAGTCACCACTGGCCCAGTAACAAGCTCTACCACAGCTGTTGTTGAAACAACCACCTCCGTGCCAGGTGTCACAACAACAAGCCCTGAAACAACAGTCGTAACATCAAAACCTTCTGTTGTTACCACAACTATTGAAGTACCGTCACCAACAACTACAGAAACAACAACCAAATCTTTAGAGACAACAGAATCAGAAATCACAACAGCAAAGATTGCAACAACAAAACCACCTAAAGAAGTCACCACTGGCCCAGTAACAAGCTCTACCACAGCTGTTGTTGAAACTACCACCTCCGTGCCAGGTGTCACAACAACAAGCCCTGAAACAACAGTCGTGACATCAAAACCTTCTGTTGTTACCACAACTATTGAAGTACCGTCACCAACAACTACAGAAACCACAACCAAACCTGTAGAGACAACAGAATCAGAAACCACAACAGCAAAGATTGCGACAACAAAACCACCTAAAGAAGTCACCACTGGCCCAGTAACAAGCTCTACCACAGCTGTTGTTGAAACTACCACCTCCGTGCCAGGTGTCACAACAACAAGCCCTGAAACAACAGTCGTGACATCAAAACCTTCTGTTGTTACCACAACTATTGAAGTACCGTCACCAACAACTACAGAAACCACAACCAAATCTGTAGAGACAACAGAATCAGAAACCACAACAGCAAAGATTGTGACAACAAAACCACCTAAAGAAGTCACCACTGGCCCAGTAACAAGCTCTACCACAGCTGTTGTTGAAACAACCACCTCCGTGCCAGGTGTCACAACAACAAGCCCTGAAACAACAGTTGTAACATCGAAACCTTCTGTTGTTACCACAACTATTGTAGTACCGTCACCAACAACTACAGAAACCACAACCAAATCTGTAGAGACAACAGAATCAGAAATCACAACAGCAAAGATTGCGACAACAAAACCACCTAAAGAAGTCACCACTGGCCCAGTAACAAGCTCTACCACAGCTGTTGTTGAAACTACCACCTCCGTGCCAGGTGTCACAACAACAAGCCCTGAAACAACAGTCGTAACATCAAAACCTTCTGTTGTTACCACAACTATTGAAGTACCGTCACCAACAACTACAGAAACAACAACCAAATCTGTAGAGACAACAGAATCAGAAATCACAACAGCAAAGATTGCGACAACAAAACCACCTAAAGAAGTCACCACTGGCCCAGTAACAAGCTCTACCACAGCTGTTGTTGAAACTACCACCTCCGTGCCAGGTGTCACAACAACAAGCCCTGAAACAACAGTCGTAACATCAAAACCTTCTGTTGTTACCACAACTATTGAAGTACCGTCACCAACAACTACAGAAACCACAACCAAATCTGTAGAGACAACAGAATCAGAAATCACAACAGCAAAGATTGCGACAACAAAACCACCTAAAGAAGTCACCACTGGCCCAGTAACAAGCTCTACCACAGCTGTTGTTGAAACTACCACCTCCGTGCCAGGTGTCACAACAACAAGTCCTGAAACAACAGTCGTAACATCAAAACCTTCTGTTGTTACCACAACTATTGAAGTACCTTCACCAACAACTACAGAAACAACAACCAAATCTGTAGAGACAACAGAATCAGAAATCACAACAGCAAAGATTGCGACAACAAAACCACCTAAAGAAGTCACCACTGGCCCAGTAACAAGCTCTACCACAGCTGTTGTTGAAACTACTACCTCCGTGCCAGGTGTCACAACAACAAGCCCTGAAACAACAGTCGTGACATCAAAACCTTCTGTTGTTACCACAACTATTGAAGTACCGTCACCAACAACTACAGAGACCACAACCAAATCTGTAGAGACAACAGAATCAGAAACCACAACAGCAAAGATTGTGACAACAAAACCACCTAAAGAAGTCACCACTGGCCCAGCAACAAGCTCTACCACAGCTGTTGTTGAAACTACCACCTCCGTGCCAGGTGTCACAACAACAAGCCCTGAAACAACAGTCGTAACATCAAAACCTTCTGTTGTTACCACAACTATTGAAGCACCGTCACCAACAACTACAGAAACAACAACCAAATCTGTAGAGACAACAGAATCAGAAACCACAACAGCAACGATTGCGACAACAAAACCACCTAAAGAAGTCACCACTGGCCCAGTAACAAGCTCTACCACAGCTGTTGTTGAAACTACCACCTCCGTGCCAGGTGTCACAACAACAAGCCCTGAAACAACAGTCGTAACATCGAAACCTTCTGTTGTTACCACAACTATTGTAGTACCGTCACCAACAACTACAGAAACCACAACCAAATCTGTAGAGACAACAGAATCAGAAATCACAACAGCAAAGATTGCGACAACAAAACCACCTAAAGAAGTCACCACTGGCCCAGTAACAAGCTCTACCACGGCTGTTGTTGAAACTACCACCTCCGTGCCAGGTGTCACAACAACAAGCCCTGAAACAACAGTCGTAACATCAAAACCTTCTGTTGTTACCACAACTATTGAAGTACCGTCACCAACAACTACAGAAACAACAACCAAATCTGTAGAGACAACAGAATCAGAAATCACAACAGCAAAGATTGCGACAACAAAACCACCTAAAGAAGTCACCACTGGCCCAGTAACAAGCTCTACCACAGCTGTTGTTGAAACTACCACCTCCGTGCCAGGTGTCACAACAACAAGCCCTGAAATAACACTCGTAACATCAAAACCTTCTGTTGTTACCACAACTATTGAAGTACCTTCACCAACAACTACAGAAACCACAACCAAATCTGTAGAGACAACAGAATCAGAAATCACAACAGCAAAGATTGTGACAACAAAACCACCTAAAGAAGTCACCACTGGCCCAGTAACAAGCTCTACCACAGCTGTTGTTGAAACTACCACCTCCGTGCCAGGTGTCACAACAACAAGCCCTGAAACAACAGTCGTGACATCAAAACCTTCTGTTGTTACCACAACTATTGAAGTACCGTCACCAACAACTACAGAGACCACAACCAAATCTGTAGAGACAACAGAATCAGAAACCACAACAGCAAAGATTGCGACAACAAAACCACCTAAAGAAGTCACCACTGGCCCAGTAACAAGCTCTACCACAGCTGTTGTTGAAACTACCACCTCCGTGCCAGGTGTCACAACAACAAGCCCTGAAACAACAGTCGTAACATCAAAACCTTCTGTTGTTACCACAACTATTGAAGTACCTTCACCAACAACTACAGAAACCACAACCAAATCTGTAGAGACAACAGAATCAGAAACCACAACACCAAAGATTGCGACAACAAAACCACCTAAAGAAGTCACCACTGGCCCAGTAACAAGCTCTACCACAGCTGTTGTTGAAACTACCACCTCCGTGCCAGGAGTCACAACAACAAGCCCTGAAACAACAGTCGTAACATCAAAACCTTCTGTTGTTACCACAACTATTGAAGTACCGTCACCAACAACTACAGAAACCACAACCAAATCTGTAGAGACAACAGAATTAGAAACCACAACAGCAAAGATTGCGACAACAAAACCACCTAAAGAAGTCACCACTGGCCCAGTAACAAGCTCTACCACAGCTGTTGTTGAAACTACCACCTCCGTGCCAGGTGTCACAACAACAATCCCTGAAACAACAGTCGTAACATCAAAACCTTCTGTTGTTACCACAACTATTGAAGTACCGTCACCAACAACTACAGAAACAACAACCAAATCTGTAGAGACAACACAATCAGAAATCACAACACCAAAGATTGCGACAACAAAACCACCTAAAGAAGTCACCACTGGCCCAGTAACAAGCTCTACCACAGCTGTTGTTGAAACTACCACCTCCGTGCCAGGTGTCACAACAACAAGCCCTGAAACAACAGTCGTGACATCAAAACCTTCTGTTGTTACCACAACTATTGAAGTACCGTCACCAACAACTACAGAAACCACAACCAAATCTGTAGAGACAACAGAATCAGAAACCACAACAGCAAAGATTGTGACAACAAAACCACCTAAAGAAGTCACCACTGGCCCAGCAACAAGCTCTACCACAGCTGTTGTTGAAACTACCACCTCCGTGCCAGGTGTCACAACAACAAGCCCTGAAACAACAGTTGTAACATCAAAACCTTCTGTTGTTACCACAACTATTGAAGTACCGTCACCCACAACTACAGAAACCACAACCAAATCGGTAGAGACAACAACATCAGAAAAAATTGCAACAACAAAACCACCTAAAGAAGTCACCACTGGCCCAGTAACAAGCTCTACCACAGCTGTTGTTGAAACTACAACCTCAGTGCCAGGTGTCACATCAACAAGCCAAGAGACAACAGTTCATGTAGTCACAGGAAAACCACAAACAACAACTGTAATTACTAAACCTCTTTTGGAAACAACAACTATTGTGGCTTCAACTGTAACTACAGCAGCAACAGCTAAAGCTACAACGTCCATTCTCCCAATAACACAGACTCTTCCAGGCAGCACAACTGTTTACACTACCCTACCAGCCAGGACCACGGTTGTTTCTACACCATCACTGTTTACCACAACTACAACAATATGTGTGTGCATTGTAAATGGGACTTCACACCGTTCTGGTAGGTGATTATTCATTTCTTTAAATTTTTACCTTAATCTTGTTTTTTTTATTACATCTTCTAAGCATAGAAGGCTGCAGAGATTCTTTTTGTCTTTGCTTTTTCAGATCAGTATTTGATTTTTACTCATCTCATTCCAAGGTCTAAAATTAAATTAGTCCTTAATACATTCAAAGCCTTAAGCCTAAAGTCTTATTTTCTCTTTTTCATCATTCAACATGTGATTGAACAGTGAACTTCCATCCATTATCATTTGTACAATTTTGCACAGAAGCACATTTTTATTTTGTGCAATGAATGTGTATTCAGTCTCCTCCAGTAAGGTTTTGATAGCCATGTCAAAATCAGTTAAGCTTGGTTTTCATTGATAAAACAGTATAAAACAGCATTTCTGTAGAACCCATGGCCAACACTAAGCAATTGCACATTTTAGTTTTGTGTTGTTTTTATTAATGTTTTCCCATATTTTGCTATTCATGCAAACTGTCCAAACACTTGGGACCCACTAATGGCAGTTTGTTTTTCATTCATTTTCACAAAGATATACTTTTAATAGTACACACAACATTAACACACTACCCTATACACAGACATTTTCAAAAGATAACACACCAGCATTAAATTATCTCCCACAAAAGAACTTAAAGATATATTATGTAATAATTCAGCATTGGTGGAGAGCACCTTCAGCGCCTGGCTCTAAAAACTGCGGGCGCCTCGATCTCGTGAGGTTATTGTTGTCCACGTGTACATGACGTCAGAGAAAGTCGGGATCAAGTCAGACACAAATCTCACCGGTATGCATTGGGTGGCAATAGCCGGTGATCAATTCTGCGAGGCCTGACTCATGTCACACGGGCCTATAATATCTGTGCAGCTAATCAGTAGGCACACTCTCACAGTCAGCAGTGGTAAGAAAAGCAGACCCACAAACCACACACACACACACCCTGTGACACTTGAGAGAATAAAAACAAAACTATGAAAAGTTGCTACAGAGCTGACAGTTAACTGAACACTGATCCAGCTGTGTTCCAGCTGCCGTCTGAACTAATCATTACCAAAATGTTTATTAATATAATATTAATAGTATAGTCTGTTCTCTGGTAAATCATAATCAAACCCAAATGGAGAGCATTTTGTTTTTACAGTTTTTAACCGGAATGAAAATCTGTGGAATTTAGTGCAATCTTTTTGCTTATAACGTGATACACGATATTGTTTCTAAAATAACAAAGAATGTTTTGGTTTAAAATCTGCAAAAACTCTGCGGTTTCATTGGAATTCTGCAGAATCCGTGTGGGCCTGCTCATCATTATCTACTATATAGTCCTGAATTCAGAGATATTCAGGAACTGCTTATTAATGATTCTTTAATATTAAAGAATCATCAATAAGCAATCAGAGTTGCAACTCAGAATACAGACTTTTCACAATAAGAGTCCCCTTTTTGTAACACAGCCCCTTGTCTTTTTTTCAAGCAGGGCTAATTTCAGTCTGAACACCCACTCTCTCTTAACAATATATTTTTTATAAATCAATAATCCTTTTATTTGGTATACTAAACTTGTATCGCCACTCTTTTTTTCACAGGGGACTTGGTGTATAATGTCACTGATGGCTTAGGATGGTGTTATGTTGCATATTGCAATGCATCTTGTAAAGTTGATACGCAATCCAGTCTATGTCCCACAACACAACCCAGCACAACTGCACATTCTACCACTGCAGTGATTGGCACCACTACAAAGGCAACAATTGCTTCCACCACAACTATTCCTACCTCTTCTTCCACTCCATCAACGACCCCATCTACAACTACCGTGGACTGCAATGATGTGAATCCACCAAGAAAGGTGTGGTATAGATAAAATGTGTTTTTATTCAGGATTGTGTTTCCAAAAGACTTGCATTTTAGCATTTTATTTACCAGTAGCCGCTTAGTGTCCAGGAACACACCTATGGGGACTTTTCAGTTAAACCTAAAGGGATACTTTGCCGATATACCAACTTTGTATCATAATAATATTGGTAGTATGTATAAATTAACTATTTAATTCATCAAAGTGACGCCAAAATGAATGGCAGTCAATGGAATGCTAACGGCTGGGTGATGGCTCCATAGTAGGTATGCTTTGCGGAGGCAGGCTTACCCCCTTGGTTTTGACGGAAACATTTGTTGCATTACCCTTTATTGTTTTACACACCCGTGGTTTCCTGTATAACTTACTGCTTCTCGATACCCATCCAGAATGGACAATCCTGGAAGGTCAGCAACTGCACCATAGCTACCTGCATCGATGGCAAGGTCACAGAGACAGCTACTCCCTGTCCCACAGTACAACAACCCATCTGTGCCAATGGGCGCCAAGTTGTCAAAGTCTATGATGATAACGGATGCTGCTTCCACTATGAATGTGAATGTAAGTTGAAAAACCCTTTAAATGCAGTTTACCACTTTCAACTTTTATATGCAGCCGAGGATCTTGTGTTAGTGTGATACTACTTGACGCAACTTTTGCAAATGAATAGAAATTGCTGTATAAACTAGAAAGCACTGAGGGCCAGATTTACTGTGCAAATGTGCGCTGCAGTTTTCATAGAATTTGTGGCAGCGAATCAGCCCTTCAGATGCAATGAAGTGAAGGAGAGCACATTCGTGCAGTTCAACTGTGACATGACAGTGACAAGATCCCCAAACTCTAAGAAATAAGGTAGTGATCTTGATTAGAAAACTTTAAATTTGGCCGCAGTTCAACCCTACCTGAGAAAAACGGTTAGACTATTATATAGAATATATATATATATATACATATATATTACTGATCTCCAGTCAGTAACAAAACAAAAATGCAGAAAATAAAAGGAGAGAAATATCTGCCTGTACCTCTTTGAAAATATTTAGGTAACTCAAAGTTAAATGTAATCACTGTCTGAACATTAATATCTAAATATTAATCGTAATTATCTGTAGTCAGTAACAGCAACACACAACGCAGACTAAAGTGCACTGAGTATGGCACTACCAGCCATAGTGATCTTGATCACACAGGAAGCAATTTCTCGCTCCGATCCAGCTCCAGTCAGTGTACTTCATACTCGCATGAAATCTATCACCAAATCCGCCTTTTTTCATCTTAAAAACATCTCCGGACTCCGGCCAAAACTCTCAGACTCTGTGGCAGAAACCCTCATATGGTTTCATGAAAGGCGCTATATAAATAAGTTATTATTATTATTATTATTATTATTATTATTATTATTAGTATTACTGTATGGTTCTCAGTAGCTCAAAGTTTTTTTTGCTGGGCAAACCAACATATCCACTTTTGCTGGTTCAGATGACGAGCGAGTGCAAGTCACTATATTCCCCCCGGTGCTAAACAGACAGAGCCGTGAACCCAGGCTTGGTGACCATACTAAGGGGCATCATGTCTTCGGCGATAAACTCCATTACTGCTTGAGTAATTTCCTTGTTCCGTTTTAAAGTACGTTCATATGGAGTTAACGTTACGCTTTCAAACATTTCGGTGAGTGATGCCTTTGTGTGGGACTAACCAAAATAGTCCCACACAAGTGACATACTGTTCCTATTTGGGACTACCGTTTCTGTCGAGCCTGAGGCCATTGTACAGCAGGTCAAAGGACGGCGTAGCGTTAGCGTGCCAAGTTGATGCTTTCTCTGCGGAGTGCAGACTGCTTTGCTCTCGCGAGTCACGTGACCAAATCGCAGCCTTTGCGATTAGGAAATCGCATTTTAACATATTGCGATATTATTGCAAATGCAATTAATCGTTCAGCCCTGGCACAAAGTTTTGAGCATGAGCAGAAATCTTGCTCAAACACATCTGAAATATTACAGTCCAGGGGTTTATTAATGCATTAAAATGAATTAATGTATCATTGTGGTGAATAATTGTCAAATGCACATTTAAGGAGGTTACATCCCCAACAAAAGATGCAAAAGAGGGAAGAGTAAAATGGCAGACCCCCAGACCCCCAACATCATAAGTCACCACACAAATCTGGAAGCAAAACCTTGGCCTGTGTGTTGACAGGCCAGTTATGATTAGGCCAAATGTTGGTGCTATTTAACCTACATCTACTAACTGGGCAGCTAAAATAAACATGCACTGGCTATTAACAAGCTGGGCAAGCCAATCCCCGTTTTGCATTGCATTCAGTTTAGTTAAATGGGTCCGGGCTAAGTCCCGAACCTCTTCAAGTCCTAGAAACGCTCCTGATTGATGGTCAAGTTAAAATTAAAGTTTGATGAACACCAAAATACCTACCAGTGTCTACCAGTATTTGCATTACAATCAGTAATTGTGTTAATTGATGATAGCCTATTGCATTTTTTTTTGTTTCTCTTAATCATATAATAAGAGTTTTGTTATATACAAGCCTATATTTAATCCACATTTCTTTTTAATCATCACAACCTTCCTTATAGCTGGTGTGAATCTTATTTGTGTTATGTTTGGTCTGGTCTTCAGAGGCACAGAACTTTCTTGGAAATTTGACAGTTGCAAATTGTGTGGCCTTAGTAAATCTGGAGGAATACATAATTGGCCTCTGTTAAAATGTATCCTCCTGTTTTTTGCGTGATTCTCCATTAAATGCATATGCAATATAAAGCAAGAGATGCACTTTGCAAACACTCGCATGAATTACAAGCAATATGCCTTCCAGCCTGGTGTATCCATTTGATCAATCCTGCATCCCATCTGCACCTGAATACAAGGTGCAAAACCACCGTAACTGTGCATACCACTGCTAATAAGCACAATCGTTTTTGTTTATTTGTTATTGTAATCATGGAAAGTGTTTGGAAATGTTTAATTTGCCATTAGATCAGCATTAAAAATCCACAGTGATATGTAAAATGCCATTCAAACCATTCCTTGATAATCAACCAATTACAGCAAAATGGCATGGCAAATCACAAAAAACATGTTTTATTCAAATATGTTATCTAGAAAATGCGTTTAACATTTCTAGGAGCAGTGGGGAAATTAAACAATTTGTCTTGTTTCAGCATTTAGGAGCAAATTGTCACATAATGAATCCAGATGCACATCAAAAGTTGCTCATGTATTTCTTGGCCCATCGTCGGTCTTTCTACTAAATTACATCAAAATTTCTTCAGTTGTAGTGTGGCTACTAAATCATCTAACTACTAAAATTATTCTGTAGTATTATACATTATTTATTGTCAATAAAAAAACAAAGCCTTCTTGTTGGAGGTAATTAGGTTTTCTGCCTGTTCCAGTTGTTACTTCTTCTTACAGTTGTTCGTCTTTATCCTGCAGGTGTGTGCAGTGTCTGGGCTAGATCCCACTACATGACGTTTGATGGAAAATCATACGATTTCAACAAGAACTGCTCTTACTACCTGGTCAAAGAGATTATTACTAAATATAATCTGACTATCATAGTAAATAACCATGACTGTGACCCTTCAGACAGCACATTCTGTCCGCAGGGTCTCACTGTTACATACCAATCCGACACAGTAGTTTTGACTCAGTTGAATATTTCAGGATCAGCAGTTAATGTGGTAAGCAACTATTCGAATTGTTAAAGACATTTGTTGTTTTAGTGTTAGTATCTCACCTACTTAATTATTTTGAGAGAACTGATTTAATGTTAACCTGTCAATTAAAGTAGTGTGGTGCATGGTACAGTCTTGTCTCATGTGTTTTGTCTCCTTGTCCTACAGGTGTATGTGAATCAGAAACGTATCTATCCCGCCTATACAAATTCTGTCCTACGCCTTACTAGCACAGATATGGTGATCACATTGGAGATACCGGAGATCGACACAAAAGTGGTCTATAGGGGCTCCTCGTTCAGCATTGACCTTTCTTATTCCCTCTTTGGTGGGAACACTGAGGGACAGTGTGGTGAGTTAGCAGAACACTTGATTATTAACCTATTGAACTAACCTATTGAACTAGTTCCTGCTATCCTTGACGTCCGTCCCTCTGTCCACATTCCACATTGTGCACGCTGGCACCAGTGACATCATGTCCATGGATGACGTTCTCGAGATCAGGCTGAGAGAGAAAAGACCAGATCTTTAATTTTATATATATATGTATCATATATAAACTACAATTTCATTCAAATACATTTTTTAAAGGGTAATTTTGGGGTTTTTCAACCTGGACCTTATTTTCCCATGCGTTGCTGTCTAAGTTTAGCCTGACAAGCCAGACCCACATCAAGATGTTGGGTCTGGGAACTCACCATTGGCAGGGCTCAATCCCAGGGATAAACGGTTGTCTTTCAAATTCCCTCTGCACTCATAGCCAACCAGAGCAACGCTAGTTGATAGATTAAACTTTTTCCGTATCCGGTCGGCAAAACTCCGAACACATCTTCCTTTTTTAAGAATGACTTCAGTGCTTAACTCCAAGTCTTCCAGAGTCGCGGCCAAAGCTGATTCGAAAGACCGCTGTTCGCCAGCAGCAGCCATCTTCTTTGTTTTCAAGTAGCAGGGAATTCACGCAGAACCATCGCAACTCTGCTGTCCTTATGTTAAGCCCGCACACCGACTCTATACACAATGTGATTGGCCTGACCAGAATTTGGTTTTTCCAGCTTGCAAGCCAACCCTGGGTGCAAATTAAATTTGCAGGCTGCTAAGCTAGTCTAAGTTACGAATGTGAACAAAATTGAAATTGGTTCAGTATTGAGTGAGAAGTCTGTAACTGGCACCATGGCTAACTTTAGCGTGCATGGAGGATTCATTGTTAACATTAACAAACTAAGATTGATCTGATTAATAGGACTCAAACCAGCTTAATGTGGTTCCTTCAATGCCAATTAAATATTCCAGTAAATGAAGTGTGTTTTACAATGATAAAATTACTGTTTATTTAAGTGGAGTCTGGTGGGTTTGGCGATAGCTATTTTTCACAGTTTAATGTTAAACAGAAAGGATCTTACTCTTTAACAAGAAGGTCGGCCTCTATAGGGATCCTTTCCATAATGCTGTCAGACAATAATCTGAGCCTGTCAGTGGTAAAACAAGCACTTTTTGTGGGTGTAAATTGGCACAATTGCCCAATAACTTACATTGTAGCTTGTTTTGCTGCTGCTGACTGCAGCGATCTTTGTTAATGCTGGACCAATTTTTAAAGATTGTTGTTACCATCAGTCACTTAGACACAAAAACATGGGAAAATAGGGTCCAAGTTGAAAAAAAACGAAGTTACCCTTTAAGCCAAATGAGTTTGTGAAGAAAGGTACTGTACATGTACGACAGGTCTGGAGCACTTGTAAATTTTGTTTGTTCCTAAGAGAAAATTGTTAAAATACCACAAATTATCTTAACTCGCTTGTACATCCTATTTAAGAACAACTCATACTCTTATTCTTAACTGTTGAAACGGCGGGTTCCTGCATGAGCCCCAATGCTCTGGCTTCATTCTCCTGTCTCTTTTTCTCCAGGGACCTGTGACAACTTTCATAACAACGACTGCCGGTCTCCAAACGGCCAGGTAGAAAGCTGCTCAGACTCTGCAGGCCAGTGGCATGTCCCAGGTACACCCTGTGTCACACCCACAACTCCACCTAAGACCACCTCAACACCACTATACACAACAACAAAGCCAGCTTGCAAACCTGCCATTTGTGATCTTCTAACCAGCAGGTGAGGGGAACCTCAAAGTATTAAAAAATCTCTTTATTCTCTTAGGCATATGTATTGCTTTAAGGTACAATTCCACACATTGTAAAGTAAAAGCTAATTATACGTCTATCCTGTTAGCGTGCAATCACAACCGCATTAAAGTTTCTGCATGATTCTATATAGATTTAGGAGATAGCTCTAACTGCACTGTAGGTCTTATGAGATGGCGTTATGACATTGTTTATGCTATAAAATATGCAATTTGGGATGTGAAACATTTGGGATGTGAAACAGCTCTCATTAAAAAAATCTGAGAATTTGTGTACTTTGTCTAGACAACGTGGATATGCCTGTAATTTATTTTTTACAAAGATCAATTAGTGACAACCTGATATTTAAAGTTGCTCTATTTTGAATTGACTGTAATGGCGTAGATTAGGACACAATTAAAAACAATTTCTTTGCTTTCATTACATCTTAGATGATGTTGATATTTTTCTGGTCAATCTGGTGTATTCAAAGTCTTCTGAGAACTTTCCTGACACACTGTTCTGGCTTGTATGCTCCCTCTAGTGTTTTTGCACCATGCCACACAGTCATACCTCCAGGACCATTTGTGAAATCCTGTGTGTCTGACATTTGCAACAATGGCAATAACACCTGCTCCAGCCTGGAGGCCTATGCCACTGACTGCTCTAATGCAGGTGTCTGTATCGACTGGAGGACTGCAACCAATGGGCAATGTGGTAAGATATATAGTCAATAGAGTATAATGCACTATTAGATAGTATCTATATAGAGATGTTGCGTGGAGTTCTAAAAAAAATTGTGTTAACATATCATCAGGGTGGTGGTGATGGCGCAGTGGATATGACACATGCCTTTGGTGTGGGTTTGATTCCCACTGCGATACATCAACCATTGTGTCCCTGAGCAAGACACTTAACCCCTAGTTCACTTAACCCCTAGTTGCTCCAGAGGCGTGCAACATCTGAAATATGGCAATTGTAAGTCGCTTTGGATAAAAACGTCAGCTAAATGACATGTAATGTAATGTAATCTCCATCTTACAGAGCACACGTGTCCAAATAACAAGGTGTACAGAGCCTGTGGCCCAACTGTAGAGCCTACATGCAATGAGAGGTATGGATGTATGAAGAATATGTTAACAGTATGATGTTTATTTTTGTTATTTTAGAGATCTTAACATTTACACACATCTTCCCTGATTCATGTGCTCACATTTCCACTGTCATCTAACTATAAATTGAGAACTCTCTGTGCGTGTGTGTGTGTGTGCGTGTGTGTGTCTGTCTTTCAAACAATCCATGCGCAGAGGTCGCACGCAGCACACTGTTGCGAGGATCTGTACAGCAGCAGGGGCGGGGAGTTGCTACATCCCTATAGCTCCCTCACACAAGGCGAAAACATGGGCGACAATTTACAAGAAGCTAAAGTTAACATGCATTACTAGAATCATTATAAAGTACGATGTTGTTTTTGTCTTTCCATTCCGTCGGATTGTGACTGTGTTAACATTGACATTTGTTGAAGTAGCTGAAATAAAGCCACTGGATGCTGTTGAGCCAAAAACCAAATACATGTCAAAAATTCAAGAAATGTTCATCCATCGGATAAGTGGTTCTTTACAACGCTTCAGGGCACACCACCCAACAACGCTGCAAGCAGCAATACTGGGAACCAAGCAATCGGCCCGTTCTGAACAGGCACATGCTGCAAACGGGCACTGCACTAGTGATTAAATGTTTAATGTTCTTTGTGGTGGTTGTTTTTTTGTTCTCGTCAATGTGTGATAAGGATAAGGATGTGTGATTTTGAGCCATGTTATGTGACAATTCCTTAAAAACATTTTAAGTCTTCACACCACTATAATAACCATTAATTCCATTTCTGACATCAGATACAACAAAAGGTTCAAGGCAGATAGCCACACATCGACTAACTACACTCAGGAGGGTTGCTTCTGTCCTCATGACACCATCTTATTCAACACAGTCTATGACACGTGTGTTACCTCCTGTGGTAAGAGGAGATCCAATAGAAATATTTATTAAGTCATTGAATATTTTTTCTCAAAAGCATTATCTTGAAGCACACCTTCAAATCTACAAATACTTGTTTTTGTTTGAATTTTAGATTGTGTTGGGCCTGATGGAAAACCCAAACAGGTAAAAACTCTGCCTGTCACATATATTCATGTACAAGCAAAGCATGCGCTGTGTGTCTCAACTGCTTCCTGTCTTCTAAACAGCCTGGTGACACATGGACAAGTGACTGCAACACCTGTATGTGTGACAAGGATTCCATGAGCATCCATTGTCAGCCTGTTCAGTGCCCATCAGTACAGAGCCCCAACTGCAGCAGACCTGGCCAGCAGCTGGTCAACAAGACAGATGGCTGCTGCACAACACCTTCGTGTGGTCAGTTGTAGTGGAACAGCATGTAACTTTGTTGATGCCACAACAGTTAAATCTGCCTCAGACAAAGATTAACCCAAAGGCTTTATTTTCATGGGATTGGTGTATAACTTTTAATCTATTCTGCACCTGATATTAAAATGTGATCTGCCTCTGACACATGTTAATGCAGGTGTAAATATACACAGAAGACTGTGAACTGAATGCTATTGGTACAGGTGTTGGTAGGTTTTTCTTTGGGCAGAGCTGAGTCTAGTTGTGAATATTACTGAATCCTTACTGTTGCTGACTGAATCTGTGCTTTTTGCACGGAAGCTTCTCTAACCAGTGACACTAACAATAAGTGCCTTTAACCACCGGGATCTAAAAAAAGTGTAAGATTCATAGAAGAAGTAACAACTTCATCAGATGAGATGAGATCAGTGCTGAACTGCTTCAAGACCTTTTAGAGACCATGGGAAAAAGAGATTTTTTTTATGGAACAAGGTGCAGTCTGAACAGTTTTTAGTGTGCGATGGAAGTTATGTTGAGTTTCTGCTGTCCTGATCTCAATGGTAAGCTTATTTATACAAAGTCGTGACTTTGAGTGGTAGCCAGGCCTCCCTGGTAGTGTGCGACACAGTATCTGCTGTGATGTGATTGCTTAGCTTACAAAAGCATGATTGAACTACATAGTCAGTGACTACGCATCTTTGAACTAAACAAAACAGTCAACTATGGGATTGGGTCATTTCTGCCAAGAGCGTATTTCCCAAAATCCTGAACTGTTCCTTTCAGAAAAAAGTCCTCCAACAAGTTCAAAGGTGACCGTACACATCTTCTGCAGCTGCCTGTCAAAAAGCTACAGAAAAGTTCCTCCCTGCTAAGGAGAAACAAGTATCCATATAGAGTCCATAAGGGCCATACAGAAGCATTGCTTACTCAACCTGAGACCCACCATTTTTGTTGGTTGCAGGTTGCCAGTCCAGCCTATGTCATTTGCATATTGAAATCCAATCACAATGTGGGCCGAACAGAGATAATCAGAACTTTTATCAATAGCAAATTGTCATTGCAAAGATGTCAAAATCCAGATGATATTGAGTTACATATCGCATGTAAATACCAGTTGGAGATTGGGTCTTACTTTACTATTTAATTGTTCTCAACCACTGTTTAAGTGAGAACTTACCACTGTATATATGCTGTTTGTTAATTCTCTCATGCTACAACACCGATCGACATTTTTCATAATTTTCTGACGTTTTATAGACCAAACAACTAATCGATTTATCGAGAAAATAATCAACAGGTTAATCGACAATGAGAATAATTGTTAGTTGCAGCCCTAATAGAAATGAATGCCTTTAGGAACAAACAAGAAAATTCCCTCATACAATAGCATTCAGGACAGGCTTTGAGGTATTTCAGTCAGGTGTTGATCTGTGTAATAGCAGTGCCTGAAAAGAGAGCCTCAGTCTCGGCAGAGTCTTCCACTAACTTGCAGTTAATCTAAACAAGCAGAACTTCCGTTATGGTTCTTTAAGTTATTTTCATCAAAGACAAATTGAGGCTATTTTCCACATTCATATATTATAATCATCCCATTATTTTGTCCCCAACAGAGTGCAATGTAAACCTGTGTCCTGCTCCTATCACCTGCCCGCTGGGCTTCCAACTTAACGTCACCCATAGCACCTGCTGCCAATCCTACAAGTGTGGTATGTGACTCCATCAACATTATAACATTATCTGCTGGTGTACAATATGTAACGCAGAACCTTATGTCCTGAAGAATCTCAGTAAGCTTGTAAGAGATTTTTGATAAAGAACTCCACAACAACTGAAAAATATCAGAGAAATTAACAGAATCTGGCATTCCTGTTTTTGCCAATGCAAAAATGTAAAATATAGCTGAAAGCAGCAATAACAAAGCGTTTGAATGTGGGTAGATTCTTAGGTTTTTCATTGTCAAATATGTAATCTAAAATATATTTATCTTCACACTAAGCACTTGTTCACTGTCTTACCTAAATTACACACAATAGAAGATCAATATCATTGTTTCTGTGCTTTCAGTACAGATATTAGCCTAGCTCAGCACACATCTACAGTATATTACTAATCTAATAAAGTAGTGTCAGTGTTAACCTCATGTCTCTTGTTTGTTTTTGCAGTTCCTAAAGGTGTATGTGTCTATGACTTGACCGAGTACAAGGTAAGGACACAGTCCAAACTCTAATAACAATCTGTCGAAGTTCAGGTACAACATTAACAGAATTCCACACTTACTTATTACGAATGAACAGAGTTGTAAGCATGAGGTCGGATGGGTGCGCAGGTAACTTATTCATTGGACAGCTTTGGAACCTGTCATTCTGCGTCAGCAGTGCATCATGAATCTAAGTGGGGAAATCAAAACAAACTTTATTCCTTTGACTTTACAGTGCCTTATACATTATTTTACCTTACAAAGACATAGATTAGCAGCATTAGAGGAGAGGAACATTAGTAGTCAAGACTGACGGACAGGTAGAAACAGGACGAGAATAATAGTTTCTGTCAAATAACAAAAAAAATACACAGATGAGTATAGCACAACATACCCTTCTGATTTAAACCCTTTTCACTTTCTGGTGTATGAGGGGAAATTTCATTTCTTACATGTCACATACTTCCTGTATCACAGTGCTGTCAGTAGAGAGACTGACATATGTATGGACATATACAGAACGAAAATGATTTAACAAAAAAGGTCGACCTCTGTAGGGTTGCTTTCTATAATGTTGTCAGACACTTAGAACAATAATCGGAGCATGTCATTGGTAAAACAGCACTTTTTCTAGACGTATATTAAAGGTGCACAATTGCCCAATATCTTATATTGAAGCTTGTTTTGCTGCTGCTGACTGCAGCAGTCTCGGTTAATACTGGACCAATTTGGAAGATTGTTGTCCAGTCACTTTGACACAAAAACATGGGAAAATAGGGTCCAGTTTGAAAAAAAAACCGAAGTTACCCTTTAAGTACAAATGTGAAAGCTTCCTTTAAATACTGAATTGATGTTTAAAATAAATGGTTGATCAATGTGTATTCTATAGCCTGGTGCCAAGATACCAACACCAGAAACACCATCAGTACCACCATTAGAAGCACCATCAACAGCACCATCAGGAACAACAGCAGCACCATCGGGCCCTATATCAGAGAAGCCTTTTAGTCCTGGGGCCTGCCAGGAATGTTACTGTGGCCACAAAATGGATCCCATCATAAATCTGAACATGATTACCTGCAAACCCATTGTCTGCAACACAACGTGCTCTGAAGTAAGTTAGGGACACATTCACTCAGAGGCAACATTCTTTGGTACATCTACATCTATATATATATATATATATATATATATATATATGAAAATGTTATAGGTATAAACAGAAAATCCCAGTATCATGTTCCAGATTTTCAGAAAGTTTCTTTACATAAATGCTTTATCCATTGAAATGCTTAACATACAAATTGTAAGACACTCAAGTGCACAACCACACACACACACATAATAGCATTTTTTTACAAAGCAAAAGAGTTTTTTTCTCACTCTCTCTCACTCTGTCTCCAGGGTTATGAATATCAGACTGTACCTGACAAGTGCTGCGGGAAGTGTGTTCTAAAGAGCTGTAGTGTCACCACACCTGACAACAAAATCATTATCATTGAGGTCAGTACTGCAGATTTGTGAGTGTTTTTGTAATCACTATGAATATGAACAAAAGAGATGTTCACTGTATTACTTATTTCAGAAAATGAAGCTGTTTACGTTTGAAATTAAACTAAATACTTTTGATGGTATAAGTTCTTGGTAGACTTTTTCTACTACAGAAATAAGTTGTGTTGCTATGTTAAAGAATAAAAAATGATATCTTTGTTGACTTTGTTATAATAACTGTTAACTTTTGCTCTTTCTGTTGGTACAGGTCGGCAAAACTTTTGTACCCGCAAATGACAAGTGTGTGCAATATACCTGTGAGAAGATCAATGGACAGCCTGTTACCAAGGAAAGCATGATCACTTGTCCACCCTTTAAACCCTTGGACTGTGAACCTGTGAGTTTATCCAACCCTAACCCTATCCAAATCCCCCCCCCACACACACACACACATACACACACACACACACACACAACCATCTAACTCACATGACGTGTGTTTATATCCTCCAGGGCACTGAGACAACTGACAAGAATGGATGCTGCAAAACATGTAAGTTAGTGGAATCACAGTATTTACTGTAGATAGTAGTGGTTTTAAGAATAGGAAGTTGGCTTTGGAGGACAAATCTGTCTAGCATGTGCCATTGTTCGAGTTTAACAGTTGCTATGTGTTCCAGGCAAGCTGCGGAGCACCTGTGAGGTCCAGAGTAAGCAGACAGTCATCAAGGTGAATGACTGTAGCAGCACGCAGCTGGTCAACGTGACGTCATGCGGGGGACACTGTGGCAGCTCGTCCATGTAAGTCTATTAAGTTCAACTTCATTGGCAAAACCACTATGATTAGAAGCTCAGTTCTCTCAAGTGGGATAAAAGAGTTTGTGTGAAAGGTGGCTGTCAGCAGTGGCTGCCTCACTGCAATATGCCTGCTTCAGCACTGTGCACTCCTTAAGGGCAGGGTTGGTAACTATTTCCAATTTACATTTGTTTATATATTGTCTGAAATGGTCCTCACACCCCAACAGCAATAAATAACATATGGAATCTTTAAAATAGAGCAAAAAAGATCATGTCATTTGTAGCTGCTGTAATCCTGTAAAAACACCAACATTACCAACCCTGCCTTTATCAATAGACAGTATTGGTGTTGCCTGTCAGAGGACCCAGTACATTAATGATGGCACTGCAGGGCCTAATGATAAGTCAAAATATAATTTAACATGAATACTGGGCTTTGTAATGTTTTTTTCTTGGTTGCCATTTCACTCTTAACTTTATTATTATTATTATTATTATTATTATTATTATTATTATTATTATTATTATTATTATTATTATTATTATTATTAATAATTAACTAATTAATTATATTAGCTTTAGCATGGCCTAATTAGTGGCATAGAAGATACTAGACATGTCAAAAGACCTTAATCATTTTGGTGTCACTGATCATATTACCTTGGAGTGAGTTTTAATAGTTTTATACAGCTCATAATATGTCTATCTCAGCCTTACTTCAAAGAGAAAACTTCTCCGCTCATTAACAGGAAACATCTTACTAGGCTAGATTGCAAGGTTACATTTGTCTGATTTCTTGATTATAATTGATTATATGACAGACATTAGAAGACAAAACAATATCTAATTAAATATTTAAAATATGTGTTCCACAGCTTCTATAGGAATGCTAACCCAACTGTTGGCACATTTTACTGCCCTGATTTGAAGGTTTTGTCACTCCTGTTAGGAGAATGTTGCTGTAGGAAACTCTAATTAGCAACAAGCATCATGTCAGCACAATACTAAATTAAAGAGGATGTTACAACTGAATTTTGACCCAAGACCCACCTATAAGACAGGGTCACAGGATAAGAACCCTTTATTTTCAACTCACTGGCTATTGAAGGAGCTATTGTAATCAGTGGAGAGGATAAGAGCTGTTGTCTCTTTGTCTGTCTGTGTGTGTACAGATATTCTGCAGCAGCTAACAAGATGATACACCAGTGTGAGTGTTGCCAAGAGGCCACGACCAGTCAGAAGCAAGTGGAGCTGACTTGTGGCGACGGCTCTAAGGTCCCGCACAGCTACATCGTGGTTGAGACGTGCCGCTGCAGCAAAGCAGAGTGTGTGGCGGGAACAATGTCCAAACAACAGCGCCGAAGGAGACGCTGATCAACTACTTACTGCTTTACTCTTGACTGAAACCTTACAAACACTATGGAAGACTTAATGTTAGACCTTCTAATTATTGTCAGGTTGTATTACTTATAGCTTATCATCTGCTCTTTTTCCGTGTCACAACATACTACTGTAAACTTTCTTAATTTTAGGAATTCTCAGATGATAATTAATAAAATATTTCTGCAATATGAACACTGGCATGGATATTCTTATTGATCCCTGGGGAATAATTAACATTATGAAGGCTTCTTTGAGGAAAACTGTTGCTTAAACTGTCCTGAGGTTTTGCTTTTGCATGTCCATGACTTTTAGCTGTTTCTGTGTGATGTTCTGCCCAGGTTATTCAAGTTCCTGTCCAGCCTGTACAGCCTTTAGACGGTCCAGACTCAAGACATGTAGTTTGTTAAATAAAATATTTTTTTTGCTCTCCATGGGATTTTTGAGTATGATGGAGAAGTGTGTCCCCAAACAATCTAACCAATACCAAATTATTAATTACACTGCCTGTATTTACTGCAGGGCTAATCTATTATGTAATACCTTACTAATCCTGCCAAGTCACAACACTATGATTGGATCCAGTGAAACAAATCAAAAACTAAAAGGATGTTCTAAAGCCATAACCTATGTATGATTCGATCGTTTTATATTCAATTGGGAATCCAAAATTGGAAAATTTTGAAATTATTCATTATTTTGTTGTAAATACAACATTTAAAAAATCTAATAACGGCTTGTTTTTCATACTTAAAATTTTATGCTAATTTAAAAAATAGGAAATGAAAAAGTGGGCCACAGACTGAATTGTGATTTTCATATTTATTGTGTTTGATTTGTGTGACCAGGAAGTTGCTGACCTATTCGTGTCTTGCACTTGACAAACTTGCAGCAAACACACTTGGACAATGGCGCTACCGGATTTAATGAATTTATTATATATATATATAGAAGAAAGTATTTTGGAAAATTAAAGACCAGATCAATTTGCAGCACAGTGTAACTTACTGTATGGGTTTACTGGGCATAGTCTCTGCACTGGGACAGGAATGGGAATGCTGCAGAACTTATCTGAGAATCCTCTGTTTTTAAAGCTTTCTTCAGTATCAAGGTAAATTACTGATAGTTGCCGGCACATCCAATGTACACATCCAAAAAGTTGCTTTTAATATTTAATTTGGCGAACTTTATTTTCCAAAACGTGAAGAAATATACTCTCATTGCTGCCCACAGTCTAACTCACTGACGACTTATAGACATCTCTTTCTCTGCCTGTAAGTCTACAGGAAAAAAGTTATTTTGGGCCTGAGGGCATCACGAGAAGGGCTGGAATTTGCAATTCCATAGTTTGGCCGCTTGTTATATTTGCTTCAAAGCCCGGAGCACTTCCTGGTTTAGATACGAGACACCCCAACTCAGAGTAATTTCCTGTATCTGTGTCATGTGGGTTTCGCAATGGCCACGCCTCTTCAGGAGACCTGAGTGTATTGATTCCAGTGAGAACTCAATGTTCACACAGATAATGACTGATTCTTTTGCCTCATAGTCACCAAAGTAAATAATTAGACCCATTCTTTTACAAGCCACTCATCTCCAGAACATACTGACACTAAAATGGTCTTTTTCAGATGGACACATCAGGAGAAAATTTACTTTGTTTAAGACCCGTTTCTGTCTCAGGAACAAACTCTTGCGAGATCTGGCAACACAGATAACACTTTCAAACAAGGCCACGCCCATTTAGAAGACAGAAGACAGGAAGTGTGTACCGTTGTCTCTTTGCTTCCTTCCTTAGGAAGTAGGCTACCTGCCCCCCCCCCCATTTGTAAGCCCCCACCCAACAGTTCAAGAACGATGCTCATGCATTTCCTGTATTTTACCTTTATAAGACAAAAACAAAGTGGCTGGTAAAAGTTAACTTTAGGCCCTGATGTGCAGTAATGATGTTCTCATCTAACCCTGGTTAAAACTTGTTGATTTGCTCCTCTACCAAGATAACTTGTGACTAGGTGTGCACCGATCCGATATTAAGATCGGATATCGGCCCCGATATTGACAAAATAGCTGGTTTGGGGATCAGAAAAATTAACAGATCCACGGGCCGATCCAGGTTTTTTTCTTTTTTCCTCGCAGCACATCCTACGTCGTTTGTCAGCAGCATAATGCTGGGCAGTATACTGGGAGCCCTGTTAACTGCGTACCCTTCTCACTCATGGTAGTAACTTTATAACACAACAATTAATAACCCACAACTAACTCTCTTTAACAGGATTCAATTCAATTCAATTTTATTTATAGTATCAAATCATAACAAGAGTTATCTCGAGACACTTTACAGATAGAGTAGGTCTAGACCACACTCTGTAGTTTACGAAGCCCCAACTATTACAGTGGTTGCCTCAAGAGCAAGCATTAGCAGTAGCTATTGCGACAGTGGCAAGGAAAAACTCCCTTTTTTGTTAGGAAGAAACCTCGGACAGACCCAGACTCTTGGTAGGCGGTGTCTGACGGCACCGGTTGGGGGTGTGGTGAATGGTGGCAATAATAGTCATAATAAAGATAGTGAAACAGTGACCACAATGGTAGTCGTAGTAGTTCATGTTATAGTAGGGCACAGCAGGGCGTTACGGGGTGTGGTGTGGCACAGAAGCCTGGGTGGACGCGGTTGGACGCAGCAGGACGCAGTCGGACACTGCGGGGAATCGCAGAGCGTAGCAGGGTGTAGTAAGTCCATAGCGTCAGCTGCACCCAGGATCCTGGTGTAGGTGCCACCCAATTCCAAGGCGATGTTCTGGGTGAAGAAGAAGCATAGGGACTCCGGGGAGAAAACTCCCCAGAGCTAGGTTAGTAACAAGCATTTTAGTGCTTTGTAGGTCAGGAGAAGGATTTTAAATTCAATCCTGGATTTTACAGGAAGCCAATGCAGAGAAGCTAATACAGGAGAAATATGATCTCTTTTCTTAGTTCTTGTCAGAACACGTGCTGCAGCATTCTGGATCAGCTGGAGGGTCTTGAGGGACTTATTTGAGCAGCCTGATAGTAAAGAATTACAGTAGTCCAGCCGGGAAGTAATGAATGCATGGACTAGTTTTTCAGCATCGTTTTGCGAGAGGATGTTCCTGATTTTGGCAATGTTACGAAGATGGAAAAAGGCTGTTCTTGAGGTTTGTTTTAAGTTGGCGTTAAAGGACAGATCCTGGTCAAAAATGACTCCTAGATTTCTGACAGTAGTGCTGGAGGCCAGGGCAATACCATCTAGGGTAGCTATATCTTTAGATAATGAAGTTCGGTGGTGCTTGGGTCCCAGCACAATAACTTCCGTTTTGTTTGAGTTTAACATCAGAAAATTGTGGGTCATCCAGGATTTTATATCTTTAATGCACGCTTGAAGTTTAGCTAACTGACCGCTTTCGTCTGGCTTAATTGACAGATATAATTGGGTGTTGTCTGCGTAACAGTGAAAGTTAATTGAGTGTTTCCTAATGATATTGCCTAGAGGAAGCATATATAAAGAGAATAGAATTGGTCCAAGCACTGAGCCTTGAGGAACGCCATGGCTAACTTTAGCGTATTTGGATGGTTTATCGTTAATATTAACTAATTGGGATCGCTCAGAAAAATAGGACTTAAACCAGCTTAGAGCGATTCCTTTAATGCCAACTAAATGTTCCAGTCTCTGTAACAGGATGGTATGGTCGATAGTGTTGAATGCAGCACTAAGGTCCAATAAGACAAGTATGGAGACAAGTCCTTTGTCAGCAGCAGTTAGAAGGTCGTTAGTGATTTTCACCAGTGCCGTCTCTGTGCTATAATGCATCCATCTAAATCCTGACTGAAAGTCTTCAAATAGACTATTTCTATGCAGAAAGTCACACAATTGATTAGCGACAAGGATTTTGGAGAGAAAGGGGAGGTTAGATATAGGTCTATAGTTGGCTAAGACCTCAGGATCGAGGGTGGGTTTTTTCAGAATATGTTTTATCACAGCTACTTTAAAAGACTGCGGTACGTGACCTGTTAATAAGGACATATTGATCGTATCTAGTAATATGGTGTTGACCACGGGTAGTGCTTCTGTAAGTAGCCTCGTTGGAATGGGGTCTAAGAGACAGGTAGTTGGCTTAGCTGAAGAGACCCTTAACATTAATTGTTGGAGGTCTATAGGATAGAAGCCGTCTAAATATGTATCAGGTCTTATCGTTCTGTCTAGTCCTCCTGCGCCCAATATTGAGCCGTTAGAAGCTGTGGGCAGAAGGTGATGAATTTTTTCTCTAATTGTTATAATTTTATCATTAAAGAAGGTCATGAAGTCATCACTGCTCAGAGTTATAGGAATAGATGGCTCAACAGAGCTATGACTCTTTGTCAGCCTGGCTACAGTGCTGAAAAGAAAGTGTTGAGTAATAGTCCGATCTGGCATTTCTCAGGGCCCTCCTATAATTTTTTAGACTAGGATAAAACACCGTAGCACACAACAATTTGTGACTTAAACAATTTTTAACACTAATCATTTTACATTTACAAATTTACACTGCCGGACTGTTGGGTAACAGCTAGTAGCTGCTAGCTAGCCAGGTAGCATAACAGTCTGTTAAGCTGGGAGAGGCTCCGGTCGCTACCGCACATTCAAGAACAGAGAAGAAAGTTAGAGGATGAAGAAAGACCGGAGATACACCAGAACAACGTATGCTCAAGAGAGGAGCTGTCTGTTGTTCCGAAGTTTTTTGTTTCTAAAAAATCGGACATAATTTAGCCACCGTTGTTGCCCGTCGCTGTAACATTACTTGGTTGCCCTAACGTTACTCGGCCGTACTAACGTTAAAGACATGTCACTTCAAGCATGCAGCGGGGCAACATTATGAACGCAATAACAATCCACCTACAGTCCCGCTACAGACCGTTGAGAAAGACGGGTTCAGAGCAATGATTAAAACACTGGTTTTAAGATGTCTAGTTTCGCTGAAATACGTCCGCCAACCTGCTAACATTATTTAAACACCGAAGGAGGCTGACAGCGGAGCTATGTTCAGTCGCCCACTTTTCTACAACCTAACTTACCTGTGGCCAAGGCCATATATACAACTATCTTACAACTATTTTGTTTTGAAAGGGAAACAATGTTAAAGTTGTTTGTATGTGTATTAATTCGATTTAAGTTTATTTTACTACTTTGCACAATAAAAATAGTTTAGATTCTGTAACTGTTTCATGGATTCTCCTTCATATAACCTTATTGTATAATGTTGTGGAGCCAAGCAAACCCTTTAGTAATCAAAGCTTTTAGTAAACATGATGACATTTAAATGTTTTTGTGATATTCTATGTACTCCTGACAGTAGAATAGACATTATAAACCTATATTTATTTAAATTTATTTTAAGAAGTTTGATTACATGATATTTTCGACAATTGTTTACAAATAAATAAGAATTCAATAGGCACGGCAAGGCAGCTTTATTTGTATAGCACATTTCAGCAACAGGCCAATTCAAAGTGCTTTACATAAAACATTAAAGAGCAGTTAGAAAACGATTAAAAAAACAAATTAAAACATTCAAGAGCAGGTAAAAATGATAAAAAAAAAAAACAAAAAAACATTTCTCCGACCACAGGTCCTTTTGGCTCAGGTGACTTGGTATTTTCCTTACCCATTACAAGATTGCAGTAGCTCTACTTTTCACTACGATGTAGCCGTCGCTACAAAGCTTAATCTCGGTAAACCTTGCTAAATCCGGGACAGTTCACAGTCTGTCTCTTGATAAATTCACAGAAATATCTGACAAGTTCACAGACGTTGTCTTTCTTATTGACCTAGTTCACAGACGTGGTCCTTGTATGGATAATCTATTGTCACACCCGTGTTTTTTTGAGAGGTAATATTTCAGAAATACGTCCGTTATCTGTATTTTTGAGGCTTTCGCATAGCTCTCATAGCCGGAGGAAATTTTTTTCTCTTCCTCCTCTAAATCCTGTTTTTAATCTATGTCACACCCGCGTTGGAGAAATTCTCAGAAATATGTCAGTTATCTGTTCAAAAATACCACTAGATAAAAGACAAGAATAAAATTGACAGTGCAGTATAAGAAATTAAAGAACTGAGAGATAAAATACGCGAATAAAAGTTACAGCGCAGTATAAGAAATTAAACATTAAAGAGCAGTTATAGAATGTCATACAGTGTCATCAATGCAACTTCAGTGTAACAAATGAACAGTTATTTAAAGAAAGGCAACATGAAAAAGATAGGTCTTTAGCTTTGATTTAAAAGAACTGAGAGTTGCTGCGGACCTGCAGTTTTCTGGGAGTTTGTTCCAGATATGTGGAGCATAAAAACTGAACGCTGCTTACCCCTGTTTAGTTCTGACTCTGGGGACAGAAAGCAGACCTGTCCCAGACGACCTGACAGGTCTGGGTGGGTCATAGTGTAGCAGCAGATCAGAAATGTATTTTGGCCCTAAACCATTTAGTGATTTATAAACCAGCAAAAGTATTTTGAAATCAATTCTTTGAGGCACTGGAAGCCAGTGTAGAGACTTCAGTACTGGAGTGATGTGATCCACTTTCTTGGTGTTAGTAGTGAGGACTCCAGCAGCAGCGTTTTGAATCAGCTGCAGCTGTCTGATTGATTTTTTAGGGAGACCTGTAAAGACACCGTTACAGTAGTCAAGTCTACTGAAGATAAAAGCACGGACAAGTTTTTCCAAATCCTGCTGAGACATAAGTCCTTTAACCCTTGATATATATTTTAAGGTGGTAATAGGCTGACTTTGTAATTGTCCTAATGTGGCTGTTAAAATTCAGGTCTGAGTCCATGACTACACCAAGATTTCTGGCTTTGTCTGTTGTTGCAAAGGCTTTTGTCATTAAAGACTTTAACAAGAGCTGTCTCAGTGCTGTGGTGCGGTCGAAAACCCGACTGGAAGGCATCAAAACTGTTGTTTAGTGACAAGAAAAGGTTGAGTTGTTGAGAAACCGTTTTTTCAATGATTTTACTTAAAAATGGAAGGTTTGATATTGGCCTATAGTTGCTCATAAGTGACGTGTCCAGATTGTTCTTTTTTAAGAGTGGCTTAATGACTGCAGTTTTCAGGGCCTGTGGGAAGATACCTGAGAGACATGTTTATAATCTGTAGAAGATCTGACATTTTTGAAAAGGCGCGTTGGTAGAATATCAAGGCAACAGGAGGAGGTTTTCAGATGTTGTATAATGTCCTCCAGGATTTTATGGTTAATCATATGGAATTGTGTCATATTGGAATTTGTTTTGCCTGGACACTGTGACAACACATACCCTGTACGTGATACGGAAGCACTGACTTTTGAATTTTCTGAATTTTTTCTTTGAAGAAGGTGGCAAAATCATTGCAGGCCTTGGTGAATAAAAGTTCAGATGCTACTGGTACTGGAGGGTTTGTTAACCTATCGACAGTAGCAAACAAAGCACGTGAATTATTGTTTTTGGCAATAATGTCCGAGAAGAAGGACCGCCTTGCATTCCTCAGTTCCAAATTATAAATGCGAAGTCTCTCTTTATAGGTGTTGTAAAGGACCTGGAGATTAGTTTTTCGCCACCTGCGTTCTGCTTTTCGACACTCTTTTTTTTCTGTTCTTACCAGTATGGCATTTCTCCATGGAGATCTTTTCTTACCAGAGACAGCTTTGACTTTAGTGGGAGCAATGGCATCAATAACATTTGTAATTTTACAATTGAAATTGTCTAGAAGCTCAGTGACTGAGACCCCTGAGAGGGTGGGTGTGGACGAGAATAGCTGAATGAATGTTTCACTGGTGTTGTCAGTGATATACCGTTTTCTTATTAACTTTGTTTGGACACTTTTGGGCACTGAGATAGTGCCATTAAAGAAAACACAGGAATGATCAGACAGAGCAGCATCAGTCACCACAACCTTGGAAATGTTCAAACCCTTCGAAATTATCAAGTCCAGAGTGTGCCCCTTGTTGTGTGTGGGCTCCGTCACATGCTGAGTCATTCCATAGTTCTCAAAAATACAACACAGTTCTTTGGTCCCTCTATCCTGGGGGTTGTCAACATGAATGTTGAAATCACCAGCAATAACTACACAGTCAAAGTTAATACAGATTATAGACAGCAGTTCAGTAAAGTCGTCAAAGAAGGATGCACAGTATTTAGGTGGCCTGTAGATATTTAGAAACATAGCTCGAGGGGAGGACCTTAGCTGAAGAGCCACATATTCAAAAGAAGCAATGTTTCCATAAGATATTTGAGTACATTGGAATGAGTCATTAAACAAAATGGCGACTCCACCTCCTTTCTTATTCACTCTATTCTCACTCATAAAACTGAAGTTAGGGGGAGCTGACTATTAGAACAGCATCACTGTTATTATGATCTAACCAGGTTTCAGTTAAAAACATAAAATCAAGATTGTGCTAATCATTGATTAAAAATGATTTACCCGCCAAAGACCTGACGTTTAGTAAGGCTAGTGTTAGTGTGTTCAAATAATTATCTGTCTTGTTTTTTGGGACAGGCTGTGGCTGAGGAGGAATGGATGCTAGATTTGCTAAGTTGGCAGTTAAGTGCTTCTTTTTCTTACTTAGCAGATTCACCATTCTTTTTCTATTACCTATTACAACATAGATTGAAGAAGAATTTAATACACAGGGCCCAGGCTTGTCCTGGAAAGAGTCATTAGTGCCACTAGGCGTGCAGCCTGGACCCAGCACATATCAGTTAAGCTTGTTGCATTTTGTACACAAGCATACTTATCAGTCTGGGGAGAAGGACTATACATTACATCTATGTTATTTTGTCTTAATTAGGAAAGTAATGTTTAGTTAGGAAAGTCTGGTGCCTTTAGTCTCTTCCACATGGTGGAAGGAAGGTATAAGGTGCAAAAGGTATAGAGTTTATTATTAATTCAACAACGTTATCGGCTCGTTATCGGGTATCGACAGATACACAAAGCCCAGGCATCGGTATCGGGACTGAAAAAGTCGGATCGGTGCATCCCTACTTGTGACCCTGGTTCTTAGAATAGCAACAACTTATTAACAATATTAAATGACAATAATATATCTTACATTTTAATATAAAAACATCACGATTGTTAGGTGTTGTTACATGTAGGTATGTAGGTTGTGTATTGACAAATCAGCAGAGTAAAACAATTCCAATGAAACCCTGACACCTCACACATTGGAGTTTAGTACAGTCCAGTCTCAAATATAAATTATAAAAAGAATACATCATATTTCCCTTTGACACATAAAAACCAGTCAGGACTCATCAGTGGAGGCAGATCTGAGGTCCGCTGTTGGTCAGACTTCTGTTGATTTGCTGCGTTTCATTGCACTGAAATAAGAACAAAAGCGCACACATTATAGAATAAGAAGAAGAGTGTGGAGCCACACCGGTGTCACTGTGAGATTGTGATGATGTAAAAAAAGTCAAACTGTCAGCTGGGTGAAGGTGGAGATCCACAGAGACGTGAGAAAAGTCTCTGAACATATCAGTGACACTAAGCCTCTCTGGAAACAATCGTGTTTAGATTAAGAGTTGTGGTTTACTGCATTTATTTGAATAAAGGCAAGCCATAACCAAAGTAAACAAGAGTTTTTAGATATGAACTATGTACAATAAAACGTAGTGGTTGTCTTGCTTACAGCCTTAATGCTAACATGCTGTTTAACATGTCCACCTCATCACAGCTACAGCAGTGGTTCCCAACCAAATGTATAACACTATTCACTTAATAAAAATTTACATTTAATAAACAGTTAATTTTTTCATACAATTGAACTGTCAATATTGAGGTTGGTTTAGTCAGCAATCGCACTACCATACTACTACTTAGAGTGAAGCTGAATGTTTCAACCATATATCCATTAACGTTACTTTAAGCCATTACTTTTAGCAAACTATTTTAACCAATAGCTATCTTTTTTTTTAACTTTCAAGTATTTTAACCATTTCTCCATTACTTTAGCTAATCATTCGAACTGTTTAGTCATTACTTTTAGATAGTTATCTCTACTACCTATTCATTACTTTTAGCTAAACTTTTGTGCTCGCCTGCTCACTAGTTTTCACACACTCTTACATAACGGCAAAATGTAGATTCCATGTGTTACGGTTGACTTTGTGTTAATATGTGTGTATATATCCAATCAAATCATTTCTATTTTTTCAAATTAGTTGAGCTGCTCTACTTCTTTCCACATAACCCCGGCAACTGTAGAAGCACTACCTGGGGTACACGTATCTCTGGTTGGTAATTACTGGCCTACAGTTTCTGTCAATTGCAGATAACGTTTTACAGCTTTAGAAGATGTTCTGACAGTGCTCCCACTGCATGATTTTGTATTTTCAGAGCTTTAGCTTCATCTCTTGACTGTAGTACTGCTGACTTACCGTATCTCCTCTTTTAGCCGAGCCAGTTTGTCGTGCATCCGATCATTCTTCACCTGAGTGGGATTGTCGGGGACGAACCAGGCAGCTATGAACTTACACACCACCACAACATGCTGCAGAAAAACACATAAGAAATACACAGAAACGTTTTAACTGTAGGTTCAGTTCAAATAGACAACACTGTCTAACCGAAAGAGTACAAACCTCAAACAAGATGACGAAGGCAAAGCGCACAGCTAAAACCAACCAGAACTGAGAAGTCAGAGCGTAGTCCTCATCACTCCTGTAGTCTCTGTAGCTGCATGTACACACATACACACAAACACACACACAGTTTGTCCTGTTTATCAGATCTGACCACGTACAGTACAGTAAGAGTAAGAGTAAGGTGTTCTTACCTGCACTGAGTGACGTTGAAGCCGTTTAAGACCATTTGTTCTAAACCAAAGTCCTTTTTAACTGCTTGGTGTGTCATAAAAGCCGTGGACAGAGTGTCATTAATGTAGCCCTGCATGCAGCTGCAACAAGAGCACAAAACAATCATGATGAGATACACCACAGGCTGCTGACGTGTTATTAGGTGTTTCTACCAGCTGTAACTTGTAAATTGTAATTTCCCCACTGGGGATCAATAAAAAGTATAAATTAAAAACTGTAATTAAATTAAACATGACTGACTGTGTTTGAGTGCTTCCATTGGTACAGGGGCCATAATGGTAACGGTAGACGAGGCGTGGAATAAAGTCTGATGTGACTCCAATAACCAGACCGTTAGCAATCACTGCTAACACACCGATGACCTCCAACACATTCGTCCACACACCTGCAGACAGGAGAGACAGAACTGTTACACACAGAACACAGTGATATCTCACACACACACACACACACACACACACACACACACACACACACACACACACACACACACACTATCAGCACCCCAAAAGGTAAATGTCATTACAATCTGTTAGTTGTTGAGCTGTCTTGCTGTCTAACAAGACAAGACAAACAAGACCTACTGTAAAAATCTTCATTATCTTCACACTTTGATCAAAGTTGACTGCGGTGTGATACAATTTACTTAAAGAACTACATTTGCAAATGTAGGCATAAATAACCACCAAAATCAAGACTACATGAAATATAGGCTATATAGAAAATATTCAGCTGCGCACTGCATCAAAGGGGGCCTCCTGTGTCAGGCAGGGGCACAGTAGCCTCCAGAGACCAGGGTTACAATAATATGTTTATCTAATACAATGATCCATGTTAACAAGGAGACTTTCAGCACTGTTTTCTCAGTGTTAAGCTGATATGTGTTTCCACAGAGACGCAGTTTCACAGGTGTTTAGGGGTGCATACCTACTAACCACAGGACGTTGCGGTATGCTATAAGAAGTAAGGGTACTCATGTGGACAAAAAACTGAAGTTCCGGACTCAGTGCTGGCCCATTTCAGGCACTGTTGTTATCATGTATTACTGAAATGATTCAGTAATGTAAATTTTATGCCGTAGCAGCTCACTCAACACAGAAACCTTTGACACATATATCAACACAGACAACACACACTCACCGATGTCGTTAGTCTTCCCAGGAACCAGCCGCCGTTCCAGGCGAACCATCTTGATGGCGTCCAGGCGGATCTCAAAGATGTTGTTGATGAGAGCCAGAAGGGGGGCGAGGGGAAACGCTGCCACAAATATGGTGGTGAAACTGAACTGGACCACTGGTGGGGATGGACCATAAGTTAGTAAAATTTCCGATTTCCAGCCACAGTCTGTCACTCCCCCTGTACTAACGTTACTCGATACGTAATGTTAGCTCACAATACCTTGCGTTTCTCACTCTGGTAACTTATTGTTCATCAGACCGTGACATGTCCCGTCACTGCCTTACCACTGAGAGTTAACTTTGAATAAAGAACATTCTGTTTATTCTCCTGGCTTCTAGTTCTGTAGTTTACCTCTTCAGGGGAGTAGACAGAGCTCTGAGTTTTTGTTTGGCAGTCTTCAATGCCACTGGTACGGACAGTTTGGTGTACTTCCTATGTCCTTTTTCTTTCTTCATCACAACTTTTTGTAGCTGATAGCTGGCTGACTTTCCTCAGTGCTGCCTTGATCTCAGCTTCTAGCTGCCTTTTCAGTGCAGGTTGCTGAAGTGTATTTCAGCTTATATATATATATTATAATAATAATAATAATAATACTACATTTTATTTAAAGGCGCCTCTCTCGGCACTCAAGGACACCGTACAGGGATACGCAAGACATTTAAAAACAGCAAAAAATAAAGAATACAACAACAATAACAACAACAACAGAAAGAGGCAGAGCAATTGACATCAAATGGAACAGAAGTGTAAACAGATGTGTTTTGAGTTGCAATTTGAAATGGGGGAATGAATCAATGTTTCTAAGTTGGGTTGGTAATGAATTATATATATATATATCATCACCACTGAGGCACAGGAAATTCTAAGGGGCTTATATGTAGTGCGTCAACTTGTAATGTAATAGAGACAACTAAGAAGCTAAGCAAATCAATCAACATCCTGCAACAGCTTGCTCTTCTTCACAAACTCAACAAGCTACTCTGCCTGTGCTGGAGGGACGCTGCTGTCCAACAGGACGTGATAGATGCTACTTTCATCACTCTGTAAAGAACAAGGAAGGAGGAGTGACTGTAACAACTGCAGTGGCATCTGTCTACCCAGAATCACCGGTAAACTCTTTGCTCAACTGAAAGCAAAGGTCAGACCACTTATCATCCTGGACATGCTGTTCGCTAATAATGCAGCAAGGACCGGTTCACCCAAGCATGCCAGGACTTGCGCCTAAACAAAACCAAGAGGATTGGACAGGGCACTGATATTTTATGTTTTATCATGAGGAGTTTTATATTAAGTTTTACTTGAGCCTATGTACCATGGACTAAATTCTTGGAGTGTAGCCGATCCCTCTCCAAACCTAACTCTAACCCCACACTACTAATGAAAACTAACCCTAACACTAGTGCTGACATGTCTTAGTCAGGGTACTGTCGGGTGCAAGGATACTATCAACCTTCGAACTAGTGAGTCAGGCGTGTGGGTCATGGGGAGACTGTGGACCTACCCATCTCCAAGTACTCATTGAACAGACTGAAGGCATCCGTGTTTGCCAGGTGGTAATTACACAGCCAGTCCCGAAGTTTGCAGATGTCACACGGTTCAACACGTCCCTGTTCATCACGGCAGGCCTTCCTGTAACAGTGACCACACTTCCTCTCCAGCTTCTTTGCATGGCTTCTGCTCAGACAGTTCTTCAACCAGCTGGAAAACACAACATTTTCACATGAATGCAAAGTCTGACATGTTTACACTTTGTTTTCCAAAGAGTTCTGGGTTGACACTATGTAGGACTGGACACTAACTTATCTCCACCTCCTGCCTTACAGGAGATGTTGAATGAAAACACAGCACTTTAAGAATGAAAACTCACGGCCCAGTAAACTCAAAGATGTTGTTGAGAGTCTGTTTGAGCAGCATGATCACAGCCATCTGGATGAAGAGGTCTGTCAAACAACCACTAGGATGGCACTATAACACACACACAGATCACATCTAAGGGTTAGTACTGTGGTGCGTGCATGCATGCTGTATAAATGACTAACAGCTAAAAAGTGTCCTCAAATCTCCTCACCTCCTCCAGTCTCCATCCAGCGATACGCACATAGTTCCCTGGATGGCCGTTTATCCTGTGACAACAAAACATTAGCTTCACATCAACAATCAACATTTAACCCTCTAAACTTAAGGCTGGAGACAGATCCTCTAGTTTAAAAATGATACAAGCAACTATATATAAAAAGGTGAAGCTTTAAATGAATGAGCTGTAGTCATCTCAACTTCCATAGTAGACACAGTAAACACAGAAATCTGAGAAGAAACAAACCCATTGGTTTGCGGACTGCCATTCTACAGCCAGCATTTTGCATTTTGACCGTCGCCATATTCGGACAAAAGAGCGGAGCTTGGTGTAGATATACCGCATTGGTTCATTTGAGCGAGGGAGGGAGAGAAACCAATTTTCAACTGGCTGACGCAAGTTATCCAGTGGAGTTCTACCAGTGGGTAAACACGGACCTCCGGTACTGGCACCGTTCATCGGCAGACTTTCCTTTAAGTTACCAGCTAATGCTAGTGCTAGCTAGCTAGCATGTTTGGCAAGGTGCTACCGAATGCTGAACAAGACATTTTTAGGCCAAAATCTTTTTAACTTTGATAAAGTGAAAACAAACAGTAAGATAGTCAACGTTTAAGCCAAAAACACGCATAACACCTATAAAAAAGTTAACAACTATTTGAATGTATACAGTGCCATGGAGACCCATTGCTAATGATTGTAATGATTGCCAGGTTGGCGTGTAGCCACACCCCTAAAGCAGGCCGTGCTTTATTGTCTATTTTTAAATAAATAAAATAAACCTTAAAACAAAACAAGTAACGTTAAAGAAGCAAGAAAGGTAAAAATTGAACTAAGGAAGAAAAGAAGGAAGAAAGGAAGGTAGGAAGGAAGTAAGGAAGAAAAGAAGAAAGGAAGGGAAAAAGGAAACAAGGAAGAAAAGAAGAAAGGAAGGGAAAAAGGAAACAAGGAAGAATAGAAGGAAGGAAGGAAGGAATGGAAATAAAGAAAAAAAGGAAGGAAGGAAGAAAGGAATGGAAATAAAGAAAAAAGGAAGGAAGAAAAGAAGGAAGAAAGGAATGGAAATAAGAAAGAAAGGAAGGAACGACAGACAGACAGACAGACAGACAGACAGACAGACAGACAGACAGTACCTGCCCAGGAAGAAGGCCACATAGAAGAGTGAGGAGAAGAGAGTGAAGAACTGGAAGGTGAACATCTTGACTGTAAAGCTCCTCTCTGTGGCAGCAAATGAGTTTGTCTTCTCTGAATACAAACAAACACAAACAGCATATGAAAATGTCTTTGAATATTTGATTTTGTCTCAAATTCAAAGTTAGAATGTATTTAGATATTTTGAGTAGACTTTGTTTTTAATCTATGGTGAAATCTATGGAAGCTGATAAAGGCTGTGCTTGCTTTTTTTAATGCCGTTATCTCGAGATCACGATCATGATTTTGTATCTCAAGAAAATAAGATAATCAACCCATTATCAAGAGAAAACAAAATAATATCTCCTTTTATTAGGGCCTACTTAATGTTAATCAGAGATCAGGAGTGCCATTCCAGTCATCACAGTGTCACTTGCATCTTAATGGTCAAATCAGCCGACAGTAAATGCATTCAAACGGCCTAGATCGAGCTAACGGTGATGCACTTGGTGAAGTTAGCCTAAGGATACACGTGTAACTACGTTCCAGTTTTCAAAATAAGGTGTTAACTAAGAGTATATACAAAATACGGAAATAAGAATAATTGCATTATATTCATAAGAACTATAAAACATGTTACCTGTGTCCCTTATAAATTAAAAAGAAAATACCAGGAAATAAAATTTCTTTATTCTATGATTTTGGGGTTGGTGAAATAAAAATCCTAATAATGATACATTTGCGCTGAGGACATTTCTGACTACATCCATACTGAAAATCAAGCATTCTCACTATCAATACAGACATTTTCAAAAGTAAAAAAACAGTCCTACTGTATATGGATACCTTGAAATAGGTACATGTGAGACTTTCATTTGTTTATTATTCCGGTAAATATGAATTAATCATGCTTTAATGCTCATGGTTTCCATACAATTAATTGAATTATTGAATAAAAGAAGACATTTGTACTTTAATGCACAATGCTAAAACGAACCGAATTATCATAACAGGTCGGCAACGACCCAGTGGGTCTAGATAACAAAGGTCTTTTTAACGAAATAATGATTGTGATAACGGCATTAAAAGAAATTGTTGCAAGCATGGCACTTTTTGGCTTCCGTAGTATCAATGCATTTATATATCTTTTATTGCATGTGTATACCTGCTACAACATAATCAATAAAGTATACTACTTTGTTCTCACCTATGTCACACAGCTTGAGGGACACCCATCTGTTGACCTACACGTGACGTTGAAAGAGAGAGACAAAGAAAGACATGAGCGATTTCATAGTTATTACATTGTCGTCAGGTAGACCTTTATACAGGGTTCCAACACATTTTCAATATTTTTTCATGACATTAAATGACCCATAATAAAATGTCAATGACCATCCACAACATATAATACGAAAATAACCCCTTCGACAGGCTCGAGTCCAACGACTCGACTCCCCCAGAAGATGGTTCTCCCTCCTGTTTTCCCTCTTCCCCCCCTGGGAAAACTGGACCTCAGAGCCCGGGAAACTGAAGGCTCCGGTTTCCTGCTACGCACGTTTTACACAGGTTCACGGGTTCACTGGAGCAGAGCCTGGCGTCCATCTTGCTTCCGAGAGCCACCTTCTTCAGGCACCGGAAGCCCACACCTCCGTCCCCCCCGAGACCATGTATGGCAGGTTACTGACCGCTCACACCAGTGTAGAGCCCAGGGCCTCGCAGCACAGAATAACATCGCCTTGTTAGCCTCTGCTGTCTCCACCATGGCCACCACACTGGGGGCGCTTCCCCCGGAGCTAGCCACGGAGATTGGCAAGGCAATGAGTGCCATCCTCACTCTGACAACAGCATCCACGGTGGCGTTGTCTCGGATTATGGCGTGGCAGACTGTGGCCCAGTGCAACATCTGGCTCCACATGTCACAGCTACCCGCTGAGGTGAGACATGAGCTCCTGGACAGCCCCATAGCTCCCGATGGGCTATTTGGGCCCCGCCTACAGACAGCCACGTCCCACATGAGCCAAGCAACCGAGGATACAGAGAGACTATGGAGGCTCGGTTCATGGAGTGCGGCACCCCCACCACAGCGCCAGCACCACAACAACCGCCCTAAGAGGAGACGCCCCGCAGCCACTGCTGCGGCTGCTTCTTCCAGGGCTTCAGCCTCCGCCCCGCCTTCCTTTCCCGCAGCGGCAGCCTGCTTGACCTAGTCGGCAGGCTCCACGGGGCCGGAAAACCATGCGGGCAGCCCCCACCTGGTCTAACCCGCCCCCCGAGCCACCCCGCAAGCAGCAGCGACACTGGCAATGACGGGGCATGGGGAACGTCTGTTTCACCCCAGTTGAGAGCGGAAACCACAACGGCCACTTCCCTGTATCTAAAGAGCAGTTTCCCCTCAACCAAGCAGCCTTTGTTGAGCATCACGCTGACAAACAAACAGTCGTTCCCCACACAAGCATACACCGGCCCGCCGCTGTACGCAGAGTTCCTCCGCTCTCTTGTCATGTAGGCAGGGAGCAGGAGTGAGCGCCCGCTCAAAACAAGCGGCGCCGCGCAGACGCAGAAGCCACACGCCTCGCACAGCTTTACTGGTGTGTTGGAGACAACTATGTCATCTCAGGCAGAGACAGCCACCCTGGCGTCAGAGCTGGAGGAGCCGCTGACAAAGGGGGCCATTTCTCGCGTTCATCTGGGGGAGGAGAACAGAGGGTTTTACTCCCGTTATCTTCTCACACCAAAAAGGACAGGCGAGATGCGTCTCATCCTCGACCTGTCCCAATTCAACTGGTACATCACAGAACGTCCATTCCACATGCTGACAGTCAAGCATGTACTGGAATGTGTGCGCCGGCACGAGTGGTTCACATGGAAATTCACACAGGAAATTCCTGCGTTTCTCTTTTCAGGGGGCCCATTTCCAGTACAACCGACTGCCGTTCGGTTACTCGTTGGCCCACCGCACGTTTTCCAAGTGCATGGAGATGGCACTCCACCCGTTACGCAAAAAATGCATTTTTTATCTAGACGATCTGCTCGTTTTGGCCCCTCCCGCGAGGAGGCTGCGCTCCACACCTTGGAAACTATGCAGCACCTTCAGGCACTGGGCTTTGCCATAAACTGGCAAAAGAGCTCACTGGTCCCCGACAGACAATAGTTTATCTGGGTGTGGACATGGATCATGAGAGTCAGACTGTCAGCGCCAAGGCTGGACGCACTGAGCGCTCTGCTGTCACGCATCACGCCTCGCTCAACAGTGTCGGCACTGTCTGTCATGTCGTAGTTGAGGCCGTGCTGGACGCAAGGGCGGGAAAGAAAATCTTCACGACTGCGCATGCGCGAAGGGATTAACCCAATCGCGACAGCTCTTAGAGGGCTACGCCTATACTCATAGAATCTGGAGTTACAATTCGTAACTATCGTTCTCCATGAATGCGCGAGAAAACCTACCCCACTAAAAGTGGACGCCTTCTCTCAGCGACCGTGGACAGAGCCCTTCTCTACGCTTTTTCCCCGGTCCCCCTGATTTCTCCCGTCCTGGCACGCATTCAGGTGGCACCAGAGTGCACAAGCACGTCTTGGTTCCCAACATCAGTGCAATTACTGGGGGGGACAAAGGACGCACTGACACAGCCGGACGGTGTGATATCCCCCCACCACTTTGTGTCTTCTGCCTCTCATGCGAACCTACCATTAGACACTGGTGGATAATGATAACGAAAAATCTGTAAAATCTTACCTACTGGATTTTGTGAGTATTCTAACAGATCCTTATAAATTACAGAGACACATCATTTAGGTAATGCAGATAATTTCCTGATTAAGTTAATTATTGTATGTATAACAAGTTGACTAGGACTTAAGAAAAAAAAAAGAAACTTCTTAAACCGATGTCATTTACGATATCTCTGAAGATATGTATACCCGAGCTATACCAATGCGATGAAGTGAAATATTGTCCTCCAGACTTTGATGAATTGTTATAGAATATTTGTGTGTTGGCATGCCACTGTAACTTCCTATTATAAATCTTTTAAAAATTCGAAAAATTTTAATTGCGTAGGCTATTTGATCATATTTCAGTTTACATTTCCAATAGAGAGGAATGTAAGTAAAATTTTATTCAAGTGAACTGGTGACACCAAGCTCCTTTCAATATTGAGCCATGGAGTTGGAGTATTGCCATTAAACATTTAAATCAAACTAATTTAAATCTCTCTTTCACCTTTAAATGCCTCTGCACTTAGCACCCATGGCTCGTAATACTTTGCTACATGGATAATTACAATCCGACGCAAAAAAAGGAAAATTGCACTTAGCTGCAAAACCTTATGGCCATGTTTGCTATGTAATATCATAAGCGCAATATCTTTTGTTAGTCAGACCTTAAGACGGGGCAGATAGTGGTTACAAGTTATAAGCATTTCATGGTGCTGTCAGAGGCCACAATACATTCTTTGTGAATTCATCTGTCAGTGTGTAAGACCTGATGAGTCAGCAGGTTTTCAGATAAAATAAAAAGTAACATAGTGGAAGTATATTTCAAGGGTTCCAGTGTACCCAGCGGACACCCAGGCCAAGACTTCCTCTACTGTGCACCGGGTCAGATTAGCAACTTGAGGCGTAAGAATGGAATTGGTGTTGAGAGAGCGATGTCTCTATGAACAGATATCTTTATATGAATGCATATAAAAATAAAAACCTAAATAGTTGTCAGACGGTACTGTTTACCTGCATGCAACTAAAGCCCGCTCAAACATATACTACTCAGGGTACAAACGTGCCACGAACAGAAAACAGAACGCTTCCGGCTGCTTATCTGGTGTGATATTGAAATAATGTGTTGACACTCCCAACTCGGAATAAGGTGTTTTATTTCTTGTTCTTTCTATTCTAGCAACATTGTGTAAATGCATGAGCATTAGGATCAGGATACAAGTATACATACCCTGGTCATGATCTGAATGGTAACATAGTGCAGCACAGCTCCAAGTATCACAGCCACAATGTTGGCATGGTCCTTGATAAAATCCCATTTGCCCTCAGACATCAAGGGGGCGGCGACCACTCGAAACACCACCAGGGCATGAGCGAGACCGATGATCAGCATCAGCTAGAACACAAACAATCACCAACATGTCATTTTTTCTTCCTGCTGACACTGGTGTGTGTGTGTGTGTGTGTGTGCGTGTGTGTGTGTCTTACCATAAGAGTTACTAGAATGAGGACCAGAGTGCTGCGCAGGTAGGAGTGTCTGAACTGTTTGGGTTGACAGTTTGGATCATTGACTATTTCCAGAATCAGTTCCTCCTGTCAACACACACACTCAAGCTGAGATCCAACTCACACATTAACGTTATATTACAAGGATTTTTCTGTCCTGGAACACGCAGAGGAGAGGACTTTCTTTAGAAAACTCTATGCAATAATAAAGACCGTGAGATGTGGATAAAGCTCCAGAAAAGCCAGTAAGTAGACCTTGAGTTTAGATTTTTCCAAGGTCAAGAATTATGCCGTTAAACTGAGCTCAGTGGAATTTAAACAAAGATTTTTTTTTAGATTACTAAAAAAAATAGTAATCTAAAACTGGATATCGTGTATACACTTTATTGAATATTAAAGGTTAACTTGGGATTTTCAACATGGCTGCACCGAAACAAGCTACAATGTAAGTTATTGGGCAATTGCATATCTTCAATTTACGTCCACAAAATGCTTGTTTTACCACTGACAGGCTCAGATTAGTGTTCTAAATGTCTGACAATATTATAGAAATTATCCCAACAGAGGTCCACCTTTTTATTAAAAGGAAAGGAAAAGATGAAAAGATCCTTTTTGTTTCACACAAAAACATCCCTATTGCCAAAGCCACCGAAGTCCATTTAAATAAATAATAATTTTATCATCGCAAAATACACTTCATTCAAAGTCGACAAAAACTAAATAAAACAAAAGCATGAATGCACCTTGGGTTGCAAGTTTCAGTTTTCTTGTTTTTAAATTATGGTTTTCAGATTTATTCTTTCTTCTTATGTTATGTTAGGTTCATGTTCATGATTCAAATACAATATAATACAGACATTTACTTTTAGGTTCCACTAAGTTCAGTTTGACCCCATAAAGAATGGACTTTCTTTAACAATTTTCATACAGTTTTGGAACCTGCACATCACAATATTGTAGGGATGCAATTACTGCAACAGAACACTACAGATAACTACCCAGGATCTAGACTCAGATTTGTCTGTCGTACCTCCTCCTCACACCAGTCATAGACCTTCCACTCAGAAACATGTCTGGCTCTGTGTCTCTTCCACAGCTCCATAAACAGAGTGGCTGAAAACACAGAGACGAGCACCAGAGTAGATGACATTAGATTAGTTAGATCAAGTCAGATTAGACACCAGAGTAGATAACTTTAGATTCAACACTAGGGATAACGATACACTCAACTCACGATTCGATACGATTCATGATTTTAAGTTCAGGATACGATTTTCTCACGATTTTTTAACAGAATGAGTTGCAGATAAATTACTGAAAATGTTCCTTTACATAAACTATGCAAAACAACAGATGTGTCCACTTGTCAAAAGTGCAACTAAAATTGTATTTTATCTTAAATAAAAAGAAATTAATAAATAATAACTAAGAAGATGTAGTGACGTCGGAAGTCAAAGAGCTGTAATCAAAACTAGATTACACCCTATGCAGTTTAAAAATTGCATCACGATTCATTTTTTTTATATCTCAACCGGTTATTATCGTTACACATTTATCGATTTTTAACCGATTCACGATCCATTGTTACATTCCTAGTAGAAACCAGAGTAGATCACATTACATTACAATTCACAATACATCACATTAATTTAAATCACACTCACCCCAGATTGCCATGAACATAGCAAAAGCCACAGTGCCCTCATTGTCAAACAGGTGGCTGACCTGTATGGATACAAACACATCATATGTCCCATCAAGAGGAAAGATTATAAATACCACACAAACACAGATAAATAGCAGTACCAGCTTTTCATTGAACAAGGGATATGTCTGTGTCTAAAGTCCTGACTAACCTCTTCGTCACTCAAATACAGTATATGGACTGTAGTAGATGGTAAAGCCCTTGTTATTTATTTTAATTTTTATAATTTATACTGTTTATTGATCCCCAGTGGGGAAATTACAATTTACACTGCTTTTTTTAATTCACTACACACAGGCCTGAAATACACACACACACATGCTCAGGAGCTATTCATGCACAAATGGAGAGATGTCAGAGTGAGTGGGCTGCCAGTGCTGGACCAGCGCCCTGAGCGGCTGAGGGAGTACGGTGCTTTGCTCAAGAGCACCTGGCAGTGCCCAGGAGGTGAACTGGCATCTCTCCAGCTACCAATCCACACTCTGTACTTTGATCCGTACTGGGACTTAAATCGGCGACCCTCCGGTTCCCAACCCAACTCCCTCACTTACTTAAAGTGCTCATATTATGCTTTTTGGCTTTTATTGTGTTTATATATCTTTTTTGAGCATGTAATAGGTTTACAAAGTGAAAAAGCCCAAAGTCCCCTCCAAATCGACTTACCATCTCCAACAGAAAACACTGTTCACAAACTGCTCCAAGCAGCTCTATTGTAGTCCAGCCTTTACTTCCGTGACGAGCGTGCGTCACTTTGTAACACACTTTATAATGCTCGCCTAGCTGCTAGAGTGGCACGCCCTCATACTCTGCTTCTGACTGGCTGGTAGTCCTTACCTAGCTACTGCGCATGTGCGACTCCCAACAAAGATGGAACAGAAGTGCGATGCCTCACTCTGTAGCTAAAACAGAGCGCTCAACACACAGGGTGAAAAGACGAGCTGCAGTACACCAAAAATATGGTGTTTTTTTGAAAATGAAACCATGTAAACCTATTTTGGTACAACCTCTAAATACAATTATGAACCTAAAAATGACCATAATATGAGCACTTTAAGACATATTTGCAGCATCCTGCTTGTGTCAGCTGGTTTGTGGTAAATTCAATAACCCTTATCCTGTTCCAACATATATTAGCAGCTGTAACTTGGTACTGCAGGCCTGTCCGGCAGCGCCCCCAGCCAACCTGTTACCTGAGACAGTGTTACATTTAACAACATTAATATTCTGTTTGAAATCTGAATCTGAAAAACATTAATAAAGCACAAACCCAACCTTTGTCACTAATCCCACTAGGTTTATTTTTATTTGCAGACAGGGTTGTGTTAGAACAAAATTACATTATTATTTTTCCTGTTTATACTGCACACTAATATTAGGGCTAACTAGCTACTCCACAATACAAGAAAAATGCTGTTCTTTCATTTCTGTTTTTTCTGCACAGATTTTAGCTGATGAGCTGAATGGATTTGATGAATGATGAAGCATTATATTTAAAGCGGCACCTCAGGAAGAGCTACAGAGGAGGGACCCCTCACCCTGGACAGACAGACATGCAAAAGATGTTGTGTGTACAGAATAGACCAACATATTAAAATTACAGTATAGAAAATTAGGATGACAAAATTATTGATAGATTGTAACCATATATGCAGAATGCGTCCGGGAGGATGTTGAGCACTACTACTACACAGTCTGTCAAAACAGTCATATAATGTCCTCTTGGATAGTTCTGGAGGAGCTTTCTAAATGCTGAGAAAATATTATACGGATTCAGCCTAAAATATCAAATTTCTATCATAAAGCCTGCATTACAAACATGGGTTTTATCAAGCGAGAAGGTTAAAAGTTGAAGTTGTGTTATCAGTAAAAATGTCAATATATCTGAATACCAACAGAGCTGTTGTCATTATCTTCAATTTGTGTTGATTTTCAGAACTAGTTTGTGTATTACAATCCATTTTAAGTGAGTAATGGATGAAGTTGTGAGTTATATTCACACTCCTAAAGTGACATCAGCTGGTTGAAGGGATCAAATCAACAGAATAAAGTGACATGAGATGAGTTTACCTTAGCATAGGTGCAGGTTTCGGACAGCTGCCACACTGTACATCTCTTATCACAGCGAGGACACATAATTATGTCGGACTGACACACTTCCGTACTGAGGACACACACAGAGACAAAGGTTAAAGGTTCCTAGAAATAAAACATTACTCGTGTTGTGCCAGTAATTCAGAAAAAGCATGTTTTTTTCAGAAAAAAACATGATTAGTTTTTCTCAATCGATTTGGCACATTTACTGAAACAAACTTACAATTGTCAAAACTAAGTACAATCCTCACACCACTTGGTACATTCAGCACCCCACTCTATGTGACCTTCAAAAGGTGATTACTCATTAACTGAATTAACTCATGTTTCAAACGTAAATAAATCCATCAATGAATAAATCACTGTCATCAAAATAAAAGGTTCTTATGTGGAGCCAAGGTTTATACGCAAATCTCCTAAATGGATATTTCAAATAAAATTGATGCAGGACAAAAAAAATTCTGCAAACAAATTGATATTAACTTTGAGTTGCACACATCCCAGACAACAGCCACAATTAGATATGAAGCCTTGAAGGCATTTATTAGAAGTCAAATTATGAGCTACACAAGCAAGAAAACAGAAGCACAGGAAATAATTAGAGATCTGAAAAATCCAAAAATCCAAAATCAAAATGCTTGAAAACAAAAGCTTGCAGGATGGACAAAATGAAAAATCAGTTACGACTTCTTAGAACTCAATATAATCATATAACATACAATAAGGCTGCTGCGAACTTATTAAGGCTCAAGCTACATTTTTATGATCAGGGAGAAAAGCCGGGTAGACTTCTTGCATGGTGGGTAAACAAAAGGCAACCGAAAGGGCGATACATTTCATTGAGGATGCAAATGTAAATACTATTGTTGACCCGCTGGAAATTAATACAGCTTTTAAAAAATGTTATGAAAATCTCTACAAATCACAGTAGCTTACATTACTAATGCGGATGTCCAGAAGGAATTTTTAAACAAACTCTGAGGAAAAGTAAAAAAGGCCTGGATAAACAATTAAGCATGGTTGAGATATCAGAAGCTATAGCTGCAATGAAGGCTGGGAAAGCAGCAGGGCCAGATGGCCTCCCAATTGACTTATATAAATACTTTAAAGATAAATTGGCAACTCCAGTTTATGAGATGTATCTAGAACCCTACCAAAATGGCTATCTCTCGGCCTCAATAAGAGAGGCCTTAATCATCCTGCTTCCAAAACCAGGAAAACCTAACACTTAATGTGAGAATATGCCATCTATAACTTTAATAAACACTGATACAAAAATCCTCAGTAAAATGTTTGGCGAAAAGGCTAGAGGGTGTAATTCCAAGTATTGAGGGGGGGGGTGACCAAAATGGATTTGTAAAGGGAAGGCAAGGATTTCATAATGTAAGGCGCGTTCTCAATGTACTGCCAAAATGAAGAAAAACACAGCTCTTCTCTCGCTTGATGTGGAGAAGGCCTTCGATAGGGTTGAGTGGACTTATATCTTTGACGTTATAGCTTGATTTGGTTTTGGAAATATTTTCCATAACTGGATCTATTACATCTCAACCCTATAGCTGTGGTACTGACAAATTAAGTGGTGTCTTAGCCCTTCAATATCACAAGAGGTTGCCTCCAAGGTTCACCTCTATCACCACTTCTGCTCATACTAGCTATTGAACTACTAGCAATAGCAATTACATTTAGTAGGCAAATACAGGGGATAACAATTGGCAACAGAGATTATAGAATAGCTCTTTTTGCTGACGGCGTAATTTTATTCTTAAAACAATTAACAACATCCATACCAGCAATGTTAGATCTTTGGTAGTGTCCTCGGATATGAATGAAATGCTTCAAAATAAATCACTAATGCTGCTTAATGAAAATGAAAGACAATATATAAACCAATACCTATTTGCTTTCAAGATCTCATCTAATTTTACATGTTTGGGCATCAAAATAACACCTCATTTAGAAACTATAGCAACAAACTATGAAGTAATAATAAACTCAGTACATAAATCTATAGAAAGGTGGATGTCCTTAACTATATAAATGAGAATAACTATATTAAAAAATGAACATATTGCCTAAATTCATGTATTTATTTCAAAATATCCCTCTCGCGCCACCCGCAGGAATGTTTAAGAAAATCACAGCACTCTTCGGGAGATTTATATGGAATAAGAAATGTCCTTGAATCCGCTTATCTCTGCTGTATCTTCCACTTGATACTGGGGGGCTGAAATGTCCAAATCTTTATTGGTACTACTTAGCAACACAATTGAGAACTATAATGTTCTATTTTTCTTCTGGAGATTCTCATTCTTAGATGGACATAGAGCCATGCTCCTTTAAGGTACAATTGCATTTGTACCTGCATCCAGCCAAGCTGAAGTACTTAAGAATACATACTGCTCCTCCTATAGTTCTTAATATGGTGAATGTATGGTATGAGGTAAAAGAATATATGAACATATTGGACTCTCTGTCACAATTCAGTCCAGTGTGGGGCAATGTTTCATTCAAACCAGGCAAGCTGGCTGCAGGATTCATGATATGGGCAAATAAAGGAATAAGTAAAGTAGGCAACCTCTTTAAAGAAGGAATTCTAATGATCTTTGAAGAAATTTCTCTAATGTATGACATTCCAGGGAAATATTATTTTAAATATCTCTGACGTGAGGAACTTTTGCAATGAGAGGGGTTTGATTTCATCAATATACTGTATAATTGGCTTGCATCTGGCTCTAAAGAAACATCGATAGTTAGACGTGAGACATGGAGGGCTGACTTAGTAAATTTCAGAAAACAATTGGAAAAAAACTTGTGATGCATCACAGAAAAAAAATATCAAACTCTAATTTAAAGCTACTCCATAATAATTGGCTGATGCAGACATACACAACTCCTGTTAAATTGAATAAATACAACAGTAATATACCTGACCGTCGTATGTCAATGGAGAGACGAATTGGGGGTGTATGAGAAAATCTGGAGGCCATTTGACCGGTTTGTAAAAGAAGAAGACATAGGGGAGCTGCTACTGTGATACTGTCATATCATTTGCTTTTTGTTTTTTGATTGTTGTAGTATGGCACAGGAAAAAAAAATAAAACAGCAGAATTATCAGGAACTACTGTACAATATGTGTAAAAACAAATGCTGCAAATGTATCAATCTCCTGGGTCATCCAATCTCTCCTCTCTGTCTGGCCACAATATTTCATCGACATCACACCTGATATCCTCCCTTGCAATGAAACGACAGAAATATCTTTTGGCATGATGCAGCCACCCCCTACAACAATCTGCTGTGATATCCTTACAACCAGCATCCATTGCATCCAGTAAGGCCAACTGGTCGTGAGGACAGTCATCATATACCTTCCATCTTCATGCAGAAAGGAACTCCTCAGTGGGATTTAGGATTGGTAAACAAACAGCTTATATCATATAACTATTATGTATCTAATATATGTGTGACAGGTTGTTGTGATTGTTGTTGCTCTATTTAGCATGTAGGGATTTACACAATGAACATGCGCACAGTTGCATTTGCTATGATTCAATAGCAAATGAATGCAAACTATTTTGACCTGCAAGGCTCACTCAGTGAATTTTGTGCCAAATCAATTATAAATGACTATAGTCATGTTAACAACTGACCTAATGTTCATATAAATAGTCATATAGTTTGACAAAGTTGAATAGTAATTTGACGACTATGCCAAAGCGATTGAGAGAAACTGTAACGGGAAGAGCTGGCTTCTTAGGATTCTGTGGAATGAGAATGTAAGAAACAGCCGGTAAGAAATCCCATACTTATCGCATAAATACTTGTTGGAGAGGCAGGAGTCAAGAGATATTGGACCTCATGCAAGTTCCAGTCGCTCAAACAGATTTGTTCTTATGTGGCCCATAGGAGTATTGTAGGAGAATCTATGGCATTCACGCACACACGGAAGCATCATTCATTTTCATTTTGGCCACTATATTTTGGCAACCACGTTCACTATGGATTCTTCAGGACAAGTAATAAGTTCAAGAATAGGAACATGTAAATTTCTTTTTGTGACACCTGTGTTGCTTGCTACTTGTTACATTTTCCATTGGCAATCCAGAATGCTCTTGTTACCCCAGAATAAAAAGACTCAACATCTAAAATGTGAAGTTGCACTTCAGCTTTGGTGACTGAAGTAAAATTGCTATAATTAAATTAAATAATATGACCTAATTTGATCTACACTTGTTTTTTGATCATGACAAATAATAATGCCAAATGATCATTTCAGATATACAGCATAGACTAGATATACTGTCACATAAATTATGAACAGGTAAGTGGTCTTGAAAAGGATTTTTTTTCTGTCTCTGTCTCGATTGTCTCTCATTTGGACTCAATCTTGACTAGTCCTTGTCTTGGACTTGTCTTGTGACTCGACGAAGGTGGTCCTGACTACAGCACCTCCTGTAGGCTGTAATATCATCCTCTGTTATAACACCTGACAGTGTTGCATTACTTACTGGCTGTAATATCTTACCGTCTAATATCTTATTGACTGTCGTATAAATAATCATGTACAGCTTTGCTTCCGAAAAGACATTTTAACATCTTAACTTCATGTCAAACATTTCCCTGTTTATATCTGTCACACACATGCTGTTTACACCAGTACTTTTAATATTATATGATATAATAAGATATCTGTTTTATATATATGATAATATGATAATTGTTTCAGCTCCTCAACACTGCTAAATCTGGTCTGCTGATTTCTGACAGCAGGACTTGAAGCTCCGCAGAGTGAAATTATTCTTTTTATTCTTTGGTAACATTTTTGATTAAATGAAACTTTCCCACACACAGATCGGATCAGGAATACTTATATGGCAATGTTAGTGCAGTGGATTTTGTTAATAATAAAATTTAAAACGACTATGTCCAGTTAAGAGAGTTTGGTGAATCTGACTTCGAAAATCCGCACAAACAAACTTCTAAGAGAAAGGTTTAGAAGACAAATCAGTTAATCAGTGTTTTCCGTATTTTATATAATTTACCACATATAACTTCAACAGCATCTGACTCACATGAGAGGGTTGGTGTTGAAAAAGGCGAGTCCATACAGGAACACTATAACACCCAGAACAGCAGCTGGAATCAGCAGTTTGGTATACAAGCCCAGCCACAAGTAGTACAAAGCCACTTTCTCTCCCAAGTAACACCTGCAGGAAAGAAACACACAGGCAGACATGATGTAATCAATCACTGGATTACTTTGATAGTGAATACAATTTAAACATGAGAATTCTCAGGCAAGTTCTGAAGCTATAAGGAACTGACTTGACATCGTTAAATGGTTGCTCTGTAAACAGACCCGACCATCGAGCCCACTTCTTCTTCAGATCTTTCTGCTTCTTTCTCTGAGAATCATGGAAAAAAACAACATACAGACATCATCCTATATGCTATTACACTCTTTCACATCAACATTACAACACCTGGGCAAAACGATAGCCTTGAGTTACACTTTTATTCATTTCAAATGAATTACTTAAACTGATATAACAACACCATAATCGTTTTGAATCAAAGTAATTGGATTAAGCTGTGAAAAGGGTTTTTCAGACACATATTTAATCAACATGTCATGTCTTTGAATGTGTATTCTGAGCATGTTGGGCACAAACAATTCTTTCAGGAGGAATTAAGTGATATCTAATCTCATGTTCAGGTTGTAGTTGAGTGTACTGTGTGCAGCTGTGTAAGTATCAGATTGTATTGTATCAGCAGATAATCAATATTAAAGGATCTGAGCCAAAAAAACTTGATTGTGTAAAAGCTCCAGCAGTTTAATGAGATCAGTCAAAGGTTTACTCACCTCATGGAGGCAGAACATGGTTTCAAACACATGCTTCATCAACAGCTCGTCCAGGTTTTCTGATAGAAAAAACAGAACATATCTGCATGAGAGGCTGTTGTTTGTCTCATATCACAACATGTTCGATACTCAATATTCATGGCTGCCTGTTGGATAATAGTGGATAATATGTTGTTATGTCTGCTGTATGTTTTCTGAAGGTCTACAAAGCTAGGGATGATACTACTGAATTCTATTAAATCAATTACACTCACCTCCTGTGTTGATGTAGGTATGTTGAAGGATGAAATTGACCATTCGGATTCTGGAAAAATAATAAAAAGTTCAAGTAAAGTGAAGAAACTGTATTGGCTGGATCAGAATGAGTAGGTTATGATGTGATGTATTTTGACTGCAAAGTTGTTATACACCATACACATACATCATGCAGCCTAAAATCAGTGAATCCATCTGTCTATGAAAACTAAACTAAGAGCCTGTTTTGACCTGGTTTTAACAAACATCCTGAGTGATCCGATCACAAGTGGACAGCTCTAAGTACGTGTATTCACACATGGCAACAGAATGTCTCCAAATGCGTCCTCAGTGACCACTTGTGATTGGATCTGACTTCCCCGCTCTATATGCAAATATATATTTACATATGATCATTCACATATACAGTAAATCATTCATTAGAAACGTGCAAGAACTGATAAAAAAGCGCAGATCACAGTCTGTGTGTGTGCCGACATAAGGATGTCTACAGATGGGAGCCGAACAATCTCTGTTATCTCTGTGTTATCACTGTGGTTTGAAGTTTAGTTTCTATATCTGCTTTATTTAACTTTTCATGCTCACTTATAGGAGTCGCGTTAAGTTGCTACTGATGAAGACCCAAAATTTCCTAATTTTGCTGCTTCATAATAAAAGCTTTTAAATAACAAAATAACGGGGGACTTTTAATGTGAGAAATCATAGGAAATTAAACTGTTCTACAGCCACTGATTTGACCACTCAGGCTCTCCAGCTTACTCCAGCGCTGTCAGCACTGTGGACCGGTCAGGCAATGCGAGATTAATAAAAAGCAAAAGGAGAAGTTGTGACAGTAGTAATATCCTACATATTCATGAATTCATATGGAACTACCTGTACATGTTTTACCATTGTATTGTTGTGTTCCACCAGTAACAACAATGCCACAACAAGAGCCACAAGATGGCAGAAGGGTACTTTGCAACAACAGTTTTGAGTTTTTCAAAATTAACGAAGTGCAATTATAAACGTTAGTTTACAGAGATGTACATAAGCACACCATGGAATCTCATTTGTTTATACAGTGACTTTAGGTAAGCTGGAGGATTTTCCAGTTCTGTTGTTTCTCCGTTATCTCAGACTCTGGCAGTGGGCATGGTGTCTGGAAAAGAGCAGCTGCAGGGTACCGGTATGCTAACGTTACCCTGTGTCTTTAGCTGCATGCTACCAGCTGGTAAGCTACGCTGTGTCTGTTGTTGTTTTCATCAAACTTGCACAAGTAGGCAGGAGTGGAGAGAGAAAAAAATTGGCACAGGGCTCAACGCAAACTTTTTAAGGTGGTTGCCGTAAGGCATCAGCTTTTGGTTGCCGAAATTGACAATACGGTTGCCATGTTTTAAACTGCCTATATTTGGAGCAATTCATTTCTTATGTAACTATACCACACATTTTAATAATGAAACAATGAGATAATGGCTTGCAATATAATTTCCTATCCCTCTCTAATAGGGGTGCAATGGATCACAAAACACACGGCTCGGATACATTTTTGGATTAGCACCAAAAAGGGGGGAATTTAAATGATTATTAAAAATGTAATAACAATAACTTTTAACAATAAGTACTTCTTTCACAAGTAAATTGCTGTTAAAAGAAGAACAAAAAAATGAGAAAAGGGTATTTTACAATAACTTTGAATGAGGTTTACCAGTTTACCAGTAAACGCAACATTTTGTCCCGTCTGTGTTGTCTTTCCAACAACAACAGTAACCAGTGCTAGTTTATGTCTTTTAGCTCATAGCTTTAGCGGCAGACTGTTGCAGACACTTTTACACCGTTTAGCTGTCAGCATGTTAACAGTGTTTAATCCAGTTACTACTGTAGCTAACAGCAGGGGCGTTTCTAGGACTTCGTCCGGACCCATTTAAATAAACTGAATGCAATGCAAAACAACAATTGGCTTGCCCAGTTTGTTAATAACCAGTGTATGTTAATTTTAGCTGACCAATTTGTAGATGTTATTTAGATGGCATCACTATTTGGCCTAATCATAACTGGCATGGCAACCCAACGGCCAAGGTTTTGTTTCCAGATTTGTTTGGTGACTTATGATGCGGAGGGGGTCTGGGGGCCCACCCCCAGAATTTTTATAGCATTAAACACTTCATTTCCTGCATTCTGGTGAATTGGTATGCACCTAGTTATATCTTTTTCTGAATCAATGTATGCTGGAAAAAGCTTTATGTAAAGAGAAACATAGATTACAATCCAAATATAAAACACAATGGAATATATTGCAGTAAGGCTGTCGGGTATTCTGTATTGCGTTCATCTATTTATTCTCCTGTAGATGGGCTTTTCTAATTATATCATTGAGTTGAGTTGAGTCAGCACACATGTAGCCTAGCATCATTTACTCTTCCCTCCTCTTTTGCATCTTTTGTTGAGGAAATAACCTCCTTAAATGTGCATATGACAATTATTCACCTCAATGATACATTAATTCATTTTAATGAATTAATAAACCCCTGGACTGTAATATTTCAGATGTGATGGAGCAAGATTTCTGCTCATGTTCAAAACTTTGTGCACATTCATAATATATCTGTGTTCTCTGAGATTTGGAGGAGTCGTGATATTTTGAGAAAAATAAAGTGATAATAGGCTATTAAAAGAATAAAGTCACTATATTTCAGAAAATAATCTACCTGTACCATAGTCTGCTGTGCATTACGTGATTGCTCTGCTGATACAGTCATACACACACAGAGCCCAGTTTGAGACTCTGGTCTCTGAATGAGCGAAAGTTTAGGGAAGTGGCTGTACGCTGCTCTACATCGGAGGTGGAAAACTGAAACTACGGCAGAAATACACGGAGCTCAAACGTGACACATCTGCCGCAGCATCTCCACAGCAGAGCGCGTCCATTACAAACCTGAATCTGCACAGACCACGGATAGCGCGCTGCACATCTCTATTTTACAGGTCTGCTTCAGAACTCCGTGTATTTGAGTCTGAACCATAGACTGTAAACGTCACGTCACGGGAACTTCAAACTAAATCATTTTTGCCCTCCTAAACTTTGTGTTGATGGCATCAATGTATTAGAATTACACCTTTCCTCACTTAGAGACGGTTGCTAGGTGATAGCAACAAATACGGCATGATGGTCAGACCCTGCACATAGCTGCCCGTTCTATTCGCCTCGGAAAAATAAACTGGACAAAGTTACAGTTCTACCATGAGTTCTAGCACAATGAAATAAGGCAACTTATGATTTCAGGGGTTTACATAGGCTATTATCCAGTTTCACATTTGTCAGTCAACTTTTCAAAATACATTTGGGGCTACACTCAAAACAGTCGGGGCTGAAGCCACGGCAAAATCGGCTGACGGTAGGCTAATGTTACCTGCTGTGTAACGTTAACGTGTTATTAGTGTTTACTAGCGTGACATGCAGCGATGTTTCTGTTGCCTCTAACGTGGGTTTCGGAGCATCAGAGAGCAGCGCAGACATTTAGCTGAGTGGCACCGTAGTGAGGCACCGATATCCGCGTTGCTATTTCGTCTGGTAGATACCGGGTACATGTGCCATATTAGCACCGGATTTTAACATGCGCCAGTAACGTGAACAGAAAATTGCGTTGCCTGTATCTTTTCACTGCAAACGCATGTGTGGAAAGCGGTCGCACAAAAGCTGAAATGTTGTGTTGCGCATGAACGTAGTGTTTTAAAATTTACGGAGACAACCAAATATAATATTGACTTCTTTTGAAATAAATTTCCAGTTTTGATTTGTTTTTACAGTATATATTAAAACAAACACAAATATTGAACAGGTGGTTAGGAACATCCTGTCTCAAAACGATGCTGAAAAACTAGTCCATGCATTCGTTACTTCCAGGCTGGACTACTGTAATTCCTTACTATCAGGATGCTCAAATAAGTCCCTTAAGACTCTCCAGCTGATCCAGAATGCTGCAGTGCGTGTTCTGACAAGAACTAAGAAAAGAGATCATATTTCTCCTGTATTAGCTTCTCTGCATTGGCTTCCTGTAAAATCCAGGATTTAATTTAAAATCCTTCTCCTGACCTACAAAGCTCTAAATGGTCAAGCACCATCATATCTAGAAGAGCTCTTAGTACCTTACTGTCCCACTAGAGCACTACGCTCCCAGAATTCAGAGCTACTTGTGGTTCCTAGAGTCTCTAAAAGTAGGATGGGAGCCAGAGCCTTCAGCTATCAGGCTCCTCTCCTGTGGAACCAGCTCCCAGTCTGGGTTCGGGGGGCAGACACTGTCACCATATTTAAGAATGAATTGAAAACCCTCCTCTTTGATAAAGCTTATAGTTAGTGAGTGAGGAGCTGCAGCGTCCGCCTAGCCTGGCCCACCTGCTTCTCTTCGTAGTCGTCAGATTAATCTACCATATAATCAATAATATAATCAAAGTAGAGGGAGGCAGGCCAGTACAGCCCGATCCGGTTGGGGAGAGTTCTAGCCCGACCAGGCTCCTCTCTTTAACCTCTCTCTAAGTTATTCTGTTATAGTTCTAGACTGCCGGGGGACTTCCTTCCTTCCTTTGACACACTGAGCTGCTTTCTCCTCTCTCTTTCCATTTGTGTGCATCCTTGTCCCAGCAATGCTTGTTACTAACCTAGCTCTGGGGAGTTCACTCCCCGGAGTCCTTATGTTTTTTTTTTTTCGCCCAGCATATTTCCTTGGATTAGGATGGCACCAAGATCTTGGTTGCAGCTGTCGCCGTGGTCCTGCTGCATTCCCTGCTACACCCTGCTACGCTCTGCGGTGCCCTGCAGTGTCCTGTTGCATCCTGCGGGACCCTGCTGCGTCCTGCTACGTCCTGCTATGCTCTGCTGTGCCACGCTACATCCTGTAACGCCCTGCAGTGCCCTGCTATGACATGAACTACTACGACTACCATTTGTAGTCACTGTTCCATTATCTTTATTGTGACTATTATTGCCACTGTTAATCATATCCCCAACCGGCACAGTCAGACACCGCCTACTAAGAGCCTGGGTCTGCCAAGGTTTCTTCCTAAAAGGGAGTTTTTCCTCGCCACCGCACTAAATGCTTGCTCTTGGGGGAATTACTAGAATTGTTGGGGCTCTGTAAACTATAGAGTGTGGTCTAGACCTACTCTATCGGTAAAGTGTCTCGAGATAACTCCTGTTATGATTTGATACTATAAATAAAATTGAATTGAAATTGAATTGGTTGCCAAAGGGGGCAACCAGAGACCACAAAACGGTTGCCAATTGACTCAATCTGGTTGCCAAGGGCAACTGGGCAACCATTACTGTCGAGCCCTGTGGCAATTCTGATTTTGATTTTAACAGTCGAAATTTGAAAGCTCATTTCAATTTAAAATCGAAATCGTGACACCCCTAGTGTATACAGTATGTGTGTACATACCTGGTACTCTGTGTGACGGAGCCCCTTTCATCTCCACACCAGTTGCAGGAGTCTGAGACTTTGAGCAGGTACTGGTAGTCTTCAAACATCTCGCTGGGAGCACGGAGACCGAAAAACACTTTGTCATCATGGAAGATCCGCTAACACACAAAAACACACACATTCTGTGAAATTCTGTCTAATTTGATTCATACAATCATTCCCACTATATTACGTAATGTGTTAGGTCAGGGTGTTTTGAAGAAATGTTGGTCAGTGAAGATAGAAAAGACTCACAGTGACAGAGATTTTTTTCTTTTCTAGCTGCTGGATAAAGGCTCTCTGTCTCTGAGCCTTCTGGTCCGTGTCATCGTTCACCACATGGGCCACCAGTACATAGTCAAATGTCTTCAGGGTGGGCTGTTCAAAGACAACCCCCCCCCACCCACACACACACACACACACACACACACACACACGACATATTTACATTGTTTACATTAAGCAGCTCAAAAGAGGTATTATACTCAGATTGTTCAACTAAAAGAAACAAAGCAGATATCTTTTACCCCCAGCTGTCTATGGTGACCAGAACTATTTAACAGAGCACTGTAGAAATTCTGTATGAGAAACTCACTGGTTTTGGTTACATCAGGGTTAAAAACTCTAGGTCTATTTGACCTGCTGCCTTGAGGAGTATTAAGTGCATAACGACCAGGTACAAAAACAGCTTTTTTTCCCCACAGGCTTATCATCCCGTCTCATTGTACTGCTCTGTTGATTAAACAGACTAAGTTAAAGCATGTTGTTCACAGTAAAAGAAACCAACAAGTTTGACTTTGCCTAGGATTCATTGCAAACTGGTCAAGATCCCAATACACTGAAATAGGTCAAATATACTGTCATACAGCTATACCAGTTGCTAAAACAAAACAACAAAAACAATCGTATTGGTTATTTATCGGCTGATATGGCTCATCGATAATCGACAATCAGTGGCAAAAAAACATGATGATGGGGATCTTTAGCTTGTATCCTACTCTGTTCATTAAATCCATTAAAAACGTATATGTGACACAGTGATCTTCCTGTAATGTTCCTGTTTTCTGTCAATACCTGTTTGTAATTTTTTGTCAACATTTTATGTATGTGGACACATTTCGGTTACACTTTACTTGAAGATATCTTCATAAAAGTAGAGATGCTCCGATACTGCCTAAAACGCTGGTATCAGGAAGTACTGGAGTTAATGCACCGATCCGATACCATGTAATAAAGCCCTAAAGAAAATATACGTTAAAGTAGTTTCTTTATGTTCTTTTTCCGTTATAACTGACTGTCAAACTGCATAATAAAAGAAACTTCTGTGGCATTCATTGTTTGTGTTTGTTCATGTTTCACAAAGAGTTTAACCTGAGCCAGACTGACAACAAAGATAGAAATAATATCACATCCATACAGGGATAGTAGTATACAGTTGTTAAAACATAATAAAATATATGACACACTGGTATTGGATTGGTACGTCAAGTTCAGGTATCAGAATCACTATCGGGAAGCAAAAAATGGTATCAGGCCATCTCTACATGAAACTGTCATGAACGTGTCATAAACATTATAAACAAGTCATAAACATTAATGACGCAACGCTTCTTTTAGTGTCATTCGGTTTTTATCATGACAACTTATGGTTAGGGTTAGGGTTCTTGTGTCATAACTGTGTCATGACAGTGCCATGTGTTCATGACAGTGTCATGTCACTCTTATGTAGATACCTTCAAGTAAAGTGTTACCCACATTTCATTGTCTATATTTTTTACGACTTCGTGACAACAGAAAGAAGACAGTTTCCAGCTCCATGAAGTAATCCTTATTTTCCCAGTTTGGTGTGAAAGAACTTGACTGGGCTACACAGAGCCCTGACCTCAAGCAACTTTATTTATATAGTAAAAACTAGCACCACAGTTTAAAAAAAAAAACTGTTCTGGTGCCACCGAAAGTTCCGCCGGCCCTCATTCTCGACCAGATGTCCCTCACTTTCCACTTTCATTGTGTTGGCATTCTACTCTTTAAACTCACTGATTATGATTGGTTTAAAGAAATGCCAATAAACCAGAGCACGTTTTTCTCCTATCACGGAATGTTGTGTGGACTAGCCAGACCTTCTTCCACAACGCTGTGGAAATAGGTCTGGCAATGCAAAACTAGGTTTTACTTAACAAATAAAGCCCACATCGTGTTACAGGAGTGAGCACACCTAACAAACCCATTACACAAGATACTAGATGAAAATGAGAGAGCTTACATGAACAGGTTTACGGTTTCAACATCGTCTGTTCATGTCTGACAGCATGCAGGTTTATCTGTCTAACACAGACACAGACTCTTTGTTTGCATGTTACTGATGAGGTATATCTACAGTTATCGTGTTTAAATATGAAAAGTGGACTGGAGGAGAGAGATGTGTGTTCTTACCGTTGAAGGAAGTAAAGGATCAGTGCTGTAACTGTCCTTTTGTCCATCGCACAGCTCAATGCTTTCCTTTAACACACACACATACAAATGAGGTAAGCAATAAATCTACATACACAGTACAGTACAAGCATGTTGTTTTACCATACTGACTTGATAGTGTCATATTACAGATAATTGTAATTAAATCCAGACCCATTTTGCCCCCGACATATTCTGAACTTTCAGTTAAAATGAGACTAACTTTTGAGAGAGAAATAACAATGTGTACAAGAAGTGCGCTGTAAGCTAGAGCAAGCGGAGAGAGAGAGAGAGAGAGAGAGAGAGAGAGAGAGAGAGAGAGAGAGAGAGAGAGAGAGAGAGTGCATGAGCTATGAATGAGAGAAATAAAGCTTATTTTCTAGATTTTTCACAGCTGTTATGTTCTAAAACACAAATAAATAACCAACAGAGACAGACTCTTCTCCTCTGCATTTCATATTTGTAAATGAACTCAGTTTAACAACTTAATGTTTCATTCACACAGTCTTGTCACACTCTGCCAGATGACTGACAACTTTGTTCGGCTCATTATCTGTAACCAATGTCAAATGAAGGCATGTTGGATGGAATTAGCAAGCTAGCTAACAAACATTAACGTTTTGGGAGCTGCTCGGTCCCTCCACTTTTTTGCCGAGATACAGCTTTGACAGCCCTGGAAATGGACAATCTGTTAAGCCTTCTCCCGCTGTCTGATGCTGTCTCAGCGTGGAGTGAAACAGTTGGACTGTAGGCCCGCTGATTCGGACCACACTGTTTTGTTGTATTGTAGCAACACACAGCACTGACTGATTATTTCTGGGTCAAAAACCACTGCATCGGTAGAGTAAGTAGGGGCAGTTTTAATCTACGAAGCATGCAAAGATGTTAACCCGACCTTACTCCGGTTAAGGTGTATACATGCACGAATACCCCGGTTACTAAAGAATTTATTTAGGCCTGTTAACTGGGTTATAAGCACTCCGATTTTAACCGGGGTAAGGTGTATACATGGAGTTTGAGAAACCGGGGCATCATTACCTGAATATAATCGTTTTTTTTTTAACTGCATGTAAAATCACTGAGTGATTCATTGCAGGTTCAGCAGTAAACAAGGTACTGGTTACCCTAGTATCGATTTATGACCATTTAAGGATGAGGGGATAACATTTATTTTTGTTTAAAAGCATATAAAGTAAAGTTATTATTTGCGGTCAGCTTTCCAACTCATTTTAAAGGCCTTGTGAAACAGAAGTCAGAGCGCTATTTGCTTCTGCATATTTACATACAGTCTTTCCGGTAAAAACACGAAGCTAGGGAGGGACTTGTCTCAGATACTGATTGACGCTTAAAGTAGCCAATAGCGCTAGGTGGGCTAGAGTGACAGCAGCTAAACATGGAGCCACAGGAAGAAAGCCTGTTATCTGTTGTGGAGGACTTATCGCCACCGTATGTTTTTCTGTCTAAGTGACTGATGGGAACAACAATCATTGACATTGGTCCAGTATTAAGCAAGATCGTTGCAGTTGGCAGTCAGCGAAACAAGCTACAATGTAAGTTATAGGGCAATTGTGCACCTTTTTTACGTTCACAAATGTACTTGTTTTGCCATTGACAGGCTCAGATAATTTTAAGTGTCTGACAACATTAAGGAAAAGGATTTTTACGGAGGTCAACCTTTCTGTTAAAGAGTAAGATCCTTTTTTCAAACATAAAAACATCGGCGAAAGACAGAGAGAAAGAGAGAGATTTGTGCAAGCCAATCGGTACATTGTTGATCCAGGGATCTCGAGTTTTGAAGACAGGCAAGAGTGACATTCTCTCCCCCCCCCATCAGGGGGTCAAAGAGGGGGGGGCGGGTTGGACGGATCACGGGAATGGGGGTGTTTTTTATTATTAGTGTTTTTGTTATTAATAATAGCTCAGACTTGCAGAAGAAAAGATTTTACACATGGGCACTGACAATTCAACCAAATACAAAGTATTTATTCCCTTTCCGCATGGTGACTAATGCGGGGGGTCTGGGGGTCCTCCCCCTCTCACAATTAAGAATATGGGAGTTATCTCAACTCTGATATTACTGGTCACAATCATCTTATCTGGAGTTAAAATAGTGAGCTGGAGATTACAAGAAACCTTTAAGATCTCTATAAAAGGCATGATGAGCCCTCTGTTGCTCCTCGGTCCATTTAAAGCTAGCTGTGTAAGTACTGAAATATCTCATTCCCTCAACTAAAAAGTTCAATTCATAAGCAATAAAATGTACTCTTGCTAAAATAAAGGGCTTTACTGCCTTGTTTGGTCTTGTATGACCAGTTAGTGTGTGGTGGCTAATATTAGCAAATATATACTGCAAACTTTTGAGTTATTGTCACACTATTTGTCAGTATTGTCCATTATATTACGTGTGGCTATTGTTAGAAAAGTTGGCTGCTCTTTATTAAATGAAGTGCTGGATTACCCAACATTATTTAGAAATTAGCTTTTTTCTGTTTTCTTTCTTGTATTTTATTGGGGGAAAATAATATATCCTTGCTTGTACCAGCAAGATGGATCAGTGTTCAAACACTGTGAACTGTGTATGGGGAAATATCTGCAGTTACTGTTGGTATGTGTGATAAGTGAAATAACATTATCTTCAATTAACATTCAACCAGTCTAATTGCAAAATCTTAAATAATCCTCTGGTTGTTCACAGCTGTTAGAGCAGCTGTCAGAAGTGGTCCTCTCTAACAGACATTTAGCAGGCTGCACGTCCAGACCTTCCCAACACGCTCAGCTTCCCAGGCCCTGTCCACACGAACACAGGTATTTTCAAAACTGTAGCTTTTTCTATACGGTTAGGCTGTTCGTCAACACGCAAACGCAGTATCATGTCACTGAATCCGAACCTTTTTGAAAACTCCTGCCAGGGTGAAAACAGAGTTTTCAGAATGCAATACTCCACAAGTCACTGCTTATGACTACACTCCCACGACACAGAACTCGCCGCCATCGTCACTGGTTTTGGACGAGACCCGGTCAGACGGTCAGACCTCTACGGGAACTTCAGGCTTCTGATTGGCCAACATGGCTTAATGGTTAGGGTTATATTGCCACCTGTTGGTTTGGCATGCTCTTGACAGCACTTGATAACATGTTTTTATGTTTTCATGTGGACGGAGGTTTTTTTAAACCTTGCTTGTGTGGACGATTTTTATTTTTTTAATCGAAGGAGGAAAAACTCAGTTTATAAAAATACCCGTGTACGTGTGGACTAGGCCTCAGTCTGTTTTCTGCTGTTGTCTCCCACCCGCACCCTCTGATTTGTTCTGTTCAACACACGTGGGCGGCACACAGCTTTAACTGCCCCCATACCATTTACATTGCAGATAAGCAGACAGATAAATGTAGTTTCTATTCTGGAAGAGCAATGAGATACTGGTCCAGATATATTGCAGTGAGGGTGTGACCTTCACTGCTCCCAGTGATACAGGTTTTAAACAGGTTTCACTTCTGACCTACTAAGCGCACACACAAACAAACACACACACAATACATTTGGGCCTATGTAAAAGTTTTCAAACCAGTTTGATATCAAGCCAAACTGGGTGTCTGCGCCATTGGGTGACTTGACTCAACCGCTCCTGAGTGAGACTGATGGGAGAGCCCATAATTGACAGTGTAGCAACTCCAGATCACTTGGTGACGCTAATGCAACTCTCAGCCATGACTTCTTTTCTTCAGTGAAACTCATCTTTTTCAGCTTACCTCTTTTGTCCGCTTACAATCCGAAAAGGTTTCCATATCTGCGGCCAGTGTTGGGGAAGTTACTTTTAAAAAGTAGTGTTTGCTCGTTATTTGTTACTTCTTAAAAAAGTAATCTGTTACTTTACTTAGTTACCCCTTATGGAAAGTTACTTTTTACTTTACTTGTTACTTTTACGTTACTTTTAAGTGACTGAAGACAGAGACTGAAGTTAATTATACAAAAACTATCTTTGACCATAAAGCCAGTCTATGGTTTATCAGTGAAGTGTCTGAACGACACTGCAGACTGGATTCGCTACTCATAGAGTGACAGAGTGATAGTCACAGGAAATCCTTGCATGTCCATGCAAGTCAACAGCGGTCCGCTGCATGTATGAGGCCATCTTCACCACATCCATCTGTGAGGTTGTCAGCTTTGTGTCTGCCTGGCTCAGAGCGCCATCCAGCAAAAAGCCACGAAGCATAAAACGCTCTCAAAAGTTAGCTTTGGCTGTTTCTCGCTTGCCATGATAACTCTGCTACCAGCCGCTGTCACGTCCCGTGTGGAGCTTGTGAGCGCGCAGCTGAGAAGGTAGTGTTGCTGTCAAATGTCCCTGGGAAAAGTAACGTTGCGCCGAATTAAAAAATGAGCTATGTTTCGTTACCAAATTTTCAGTAGTAGTAGTTACACTACTTTTTACCCGAAAAAGTATACACTACTGTAACGCGTTACTTTGCGTTACACCCAACACTGTCTGCGGCGCAGTTTTAGTTTTTTCTTTTTGGACCAATAACTCTGCCATATATTGTCTCATCACCCCAAAAACACAACATTTTTAGTTAACAAACGCGTGCCGTTCCCCGTCCCATCGCTATTGAAACGTAATGTCCTTCATAGCTGCGCTCAGCTCGGTAGTAAATTGCTGTCAGACACTAGCGGCTTAGTTGATTAGTTTTATTTATAAACACACATAATATAATGTTAATCATTCTTAACAAACATAACCCCCTGGAACCACCTTGGCCCCTTTGCCTGGAAGAACTAAACATGTTCTAACATTCACAATATTTGTATGTTTGTACCACTATGAAGAGTATGTGTATTTCAATTTGTGGGGTAAATTTGGATTGGTTTGTATATTGAATTTATGGAAAAACTTTACTAATTTTCAACCAAGACACTATTTTCCCATGTTTATGTGTCTAAGTGTCTAATGGGAGCAACATATTTTGAAATTGTCAGTACTAAGCAAGAGCACTTCAGCCTTAAAACAGGCTGCAATGTAACCCTATAGGGCAAAAGCGCACCATCAATGTACAACCACTAAAAGGGCTTGTTTTTCCACTGACAGCCTCAGATTGTTATTATATGTGTCAGACTACATTATGAGAAGATTGAGAAGGTGACTGTGTGACTGTGTATGAAACTATGGATATTTATAGTGTGGAATGCGAGTGGGGAGTTCCAGGGAGTTTGTTGTTTCAGAATGCAGGAAGCATAGCTTTGTGTTGTCTAAAAGACTTTTAATTGTGCATTTCTGAATTGTGCCTACCAAATATTGAGCTACACTGCATGCAGTTTTGTGGACAATAAATAACATCTATCTAGCCTGAAGAGCTAAAACAATTAGCTGGTTAATCAATTAGTTGATCAACAGAAAATGTATCCACAACCATTTTGATGGCAGGTTTATTGTTTAAATCCTTTGTAACAGTCTCTGGCATAGCTTCTAAAATGTGAACATTTCCTGTGTTTTTACTCTTCTTGATATTAAACTCAATATTTTGGACTGTCTGGCAAATTGAGACATTTAAAAATTTCACCTAGGGCTTTGAAAAAGTTGTGATAGTCAATTTTCACTATTTTATGACATTTTATAGACCAAAACAATCAGCAGGTTAATTGATTATGAAAGTACCCAAGCTGCAGCTTTATTCTACTTATATGATGACTATATGATGATGCAGAAATATTAATTATTACATGTGTGTTGCCAGGTCATTCCCAAATGTGAAGTAGAAACAGGACATTTGATGCAGATGTTCTGAAACTGCTTTAGGATTAAATGTTGATGAAAATCGATTTATTCACAGGAACATTTAAACTGTCCTAATGAATACAATGACAGAAGCCAATGAGTGTGCACTCTCTGTGTGCATGGGATTCAGCTCTCCTGTTCACTTTGAAAAAGGTAAGTAACCCTAACATTTAAGGAAAATCCCCACCTAATGTGTTTAGTGTCTTGGACAAACCTGAGAGACTGTGCTGAAAAACCAACAGTGTTAATACGATTTTGGTTCTTTCTGTTTGATATGAATTAGTGTAAGTGGTTGGGGTATAACATAAAGAAAAACAGTAGAAAATAAAAAGCCTAGGCCTGTGGAGTTTTCAAGCAGTCTGAATTTGCTGTTTGATATTGATTTATTACTGTTAGATAATAAACAGTTTTCAGTATTAAGAGAGACAACTTCATTTTTCCAGAGAAATACATCCATATACATTAAAACAGTTTTTTTTATATGTTTAAGCACACTTTATAACATATCAGAATATGTTTTGTAGTAAAAGTATAAGTAAAAGTATGTAAGAAGTATGTAAGAAGTAGATCTGTTGGCTAATACAGTAAATACTTAGGTCCAATATAATGAACTACCTACGTTTGCATTGATGTCCGTGTAGGCTCCGTAGTTTATATCAACACTTGCTAATGCAAAATGAAAGTTAATGTGGAGAACCAGTGTTTACCTCGACAGTCTTGAAGAACATGTTGGAAGTTGTTCCAGTATGGATGTGTCGTTCGGTTAGAGAAAAGTATCCTTCATCCAACAAGAAAAGTCTTCCCTGCTGCTGCTCTGTCCGACCGTATGACTCGTCACTCCATCATTAAAGTCAACCAACCACAAATCAACATTTAACATGTAGCCTACATCTCACATTATAGATCCATGTCAACTCTTCGATATCTGTGCTACTCGCTTCACTTCCGCATATCTACAGGTGACTGCTGCTGAGTGCGCGCGTGTACAGGTAAAGGTGTGCCGTTTCACCTTAAGCCGCTGACGTCACCTGGAGCCAAAACGTGACAATAAAAAGACTATGGATGAACTGTACATTCTGTGGGAATCAAAGAGAAACTCTTTTGCATTTATTTTGGTTATGCCCTCATACTAAATTACTTTGGAGTAAACTGTCTCGATACTTAGCTGATCTTATTTACCCTAAATTCTCCTTGTGCTGGAAAATGTACTTTTTGGTTTCATTAACTTTGACAACAAATCTCACCTCTCAATTTTATTTAATCAACCTGATTTTAATTTTGACCAAATTCCAAAACAAAATAACTTCATAGAGCTGTCCATTCACATTAAACACTATATATCTACTATATCCTGTTACAGTAATAAGAAGGCTGTTAGAACACACACTATTCAAATGCTTTATGTAAATAGAGTTGTTTTCTTTCCTTTTATTTGTTTTGTTTTTGTATCTCCCCAGGCGTACTTGACCTGTTTGTATTGTATACACTATGACTATGGATGAAATCAACAAGGAAAAGCCTGGGAAGCCTGTCCACGCCCCCCCGAGGGTAGACTGCGACAGTGCGGATTGATATACTGTATGTTTAGAGAGCGGCACTGCGCTTGATGTCTGTTTACAGAGACAGCGGACTTTTTCCTTATTCCATTTCTTCATTATTGTCTGGTTTGTGCCTTCGTGAGGAAAACGTGAGTAGGCTATTGTTCATGTGGAGTATGTTATGTAACACATTGTAAGACAAATATATGTTTAACTAGGCTATTTAGATCGTAGTTATTGTAGGACTTATCATGAAAGCTTTATTTTTCTTTCTCCGCGGCACGCTGTTAACAGTATAATCATCGCCGTTAATATGTTATAACGTTGGTTAATATCACTCAAGTTAACTTTTACAATAATAGTATATAGCCTATATATAATTTAGGAAGTTGTTGTGGATGGAATCTCCGTTTCTGTGCTCTGTAATGAGACAATATAGGGGAGGGTCTCTGTCTCCCTGCGGACACTTGAAGTGTGCTGATGTCGATTCCAAATGACATCTGAGCAACAGGGATGAAAGAGCTGGATTTAGCATTGACATATATAGAATGTACCAACAGATCCCGTTGCTCTGGACGGAGACCAGTGAAGGATATTAGAAGATTCCGGTAATGGCTGAGCGTTACTTCCCCCCCCCCCAATTCATTTATTGAAAGCATTTGCAAACAACACATACAAGTACACATACACACAACTACAAAATAAATACATAAGCAATTCATATCCCAGGGAGTCTGCAAAGTCCAGCAAGGCTAATCAACAAGCAGTCCAATTCATAGCATCACTTAAAAGTTAGAGTTCCAATATCATTCAGTCCCATGATGTCACAAGTGTTGACTATATCTGCACAGTCTTCAGAGCTTTACAGTTCTTTGAATATCTTATAGAGTCCAAATATTCAATGACTTCATTTTCAAACACAGGAAATAAAGGTTTAGAGCCCCTGAACTTACATATATGGATGTGATATTTAGCGAGTAGAAATAAAAGATTAATTATGAAATATTTTCCTTCCTTATCCATCTTAAGCTCAACCACACCAAAGAAAACATCCTTAAAACAAAAAGAGAAATCCGTAATGAAATTGGTTTGGATAAATTCAAGGACATTTGACCAGAATTTTTCTGTGTAGGGACATTTCCAAAATAAATGGGAAATATCTTCATCTGACCTTTTACAGAAAGAGCATTCAGATTCAATATCTGGTTTATACCGCTTAAGCACACACTTTGCTGGGTAGAATCTGTGAATTAATTTAAACGTAACTTTTCTCACTTTATTAGTAAGCATATATTTGAAAGGCAAAGACCAAACGTTTTTCCAAGGGACATTCTCTATTAAACTGTTCCAATATGGGATTATATAAGGAATAGTAACAATATATTTTTGGTATAAAGTCCTAATTGTTTTATTTTTGGATGAGGCTATTTGCACCTCTGGTACAATAAGCAGTGTATGCTATTCGTACCCTGGTGCAATTAGAAGATCTATTCGTACCCTGGTGCAATTAGAAGATCTATTCGTACCCTGGTGCAATTAGAAATGAATGCTATTCGTACCTCACCGGTGCACACAGCAATGTGTTCTATTAATACGGTTTCAAAAGAGTGCGTTTTCAGGCAGTGCGTTTACTGGATACGTGTGGACGAGGGGCCCAAACAATGCTAAAAATGTGCGTTTGCACAAAAAAGCGTCTCCATGTGGATGGCCCCTCAGGCTATGTTTAGATGGAAACGATCTGAAGAGAAAACGCAAAAGTGGCGTTACGTTCTCACTTTTTATTCCGCGTTTAGACGAGAGCTGTGGGGGGGAAGTCTGCGTGCATATGGTGACGCAAAAGTGTGTGAAATTCGATGTAGTATGCACGCCAGGCGGCTAGGTGGCACTGCCACACAACACCACCAAGGCCGCGCGCCTACGTAGAATCTTCCTTCTACTTCTCTCCTTAGTAGCGCAAAACCAAAACATGTCGAAGCGAACAACAAAAGCTTGTCTGGAAAGACGAGGAGGTGGAGTTGCATGTTTGTCTGATGATGACCGGCACAGTCGACCGTGATAAGCCACAGCACAGCGCCCATGGGAGCACTATCAATATCCTGAGCCTCGCAGCCCTTCAGTGGCAGCAGCCAGCGGGCAGAGGAGGCTGAAGCAGACCCTCCTCTGCCCGCTGGCACTCGCTTTCTCTCTTTTTCTTCATCCGCAACGTTGTAGCCTACTCTGGCTCAAATGAATAGCCTACATATGGTCATCGAACTATAACAACCTTATCCACATTGTCAAAATCATTTAAATATTGAGCCATTACATTGAAAATCTTTTAGATAACAGGAGCCTATAATTTCTGTAGCCTACTCCGTAACAACAGACTACCTGGACGCCTTTTTCTCGTCTTTCTCCACACCGCTGTCTTCAGGCTTTTGCGTTTTTACCCTTTAGACGGTAACGCGACGGTGGAGCATTTTTAAGATTTCCACTCTGGAGGGTGGTTTCACTTTTTTGCGTTTTTAAGCCCCAAAAACGCCGTCGTCGTATAAACGAAAGGTACATCCGATAAAATATTTTTTCGTTTTCACCCGCGAGCGTCATTGTGTAAACAGGGCCTCAGTATAGCCTAATTGTAGACTCTTAAATTTTTAGCTTGAATTGATTTATTTAATGAAAGTATGCTAAATTAATTACTGTGTATGTCATTAGCAATGGCCAATGTTATGTAAAAAAGATACACAAAACAATTTATTTCAACAATTAGTTTTTATCAGGCTTTGCCACAAAGGTAAAATGTGCATTCCATGCAAACAACATCACAGTCTCCTAGAGCTCATCCACTGTGCATAGTGGCATGACTACAGTGACCTTTCTTTGGTCTTGCTCATCCAAGATTGTCTGGTGGAATGCAGACAGAGGTACCACTGTACAGTTTTCTAAGAGAAGTCTTTCTGCTGACACCAAAACACTGTGCTTCACAACTCTATCGCAGGGGGAATCTGGGAGGCATTTCTCAGGAAGATGGTTGTGTCATTAGCCAGTTGACTAAGGATGATACTTCTTTCAGCCAATGTTATCCCTTCCAAGGCGCTGTTAAAGATATGTAGAGCTAAGAGTTGAGAGGCGATCAAAAACAAGTATGGGGAGATTGGGTACCCTTGTTTGATTCCACGTGACACTCTGAATCTAGGGCAAGTACCAAATTTCAATTTAACTGCACTACTCCCAGTTTCCTGACAGTTCTGCAAAAGCCATCTCCAAATCCAAATTTTTTTAAGCGTTTGGAGGATAAAACTATGTTCAAGCAAATCAAATGCCTTATAAAAATCAAGGAACAGAATGAAGCTGTTGTCAGTGATAAGATAATTATAATCTAATAAATCCAGCACTAATCTAATGTTATTTGCAATATGTCATTTCCTCATGAACCCAGATTGTGATTCATCTATAATAGAGTCTTAACGCTTCTTTAAGTCTATTAACTAATGCAAAAAGTTTGTAATCGTTATTTAAGAGAGTGATAGGACGCCAATTCTCAAGACAGTTTCTGTCCTCGTCTGGTTTCGGAATCAATGTGATGACACCCTGTGTCATAGTTGTTGGAAGAGCTTCTTTCTCTAAGCTCTCTGAGAAAACTTTTACCAGAAAGGGAGTTAGTAATTCATCAATAATTCATCACTTATACCATCACACCCTGGGCTCCTGTTGTTTTTAAGATTTTTAAGCGCCGTCAAAACCTCCTCTTGTGCAATGCTATCATCACAATAGTCTGTCTTCTGGGGATATAATTCTACAATGGCTAATGAGTCCATAAATGATTTAGTTGTTACCTCGCAGTAATTAGATGTGTATAGATTGTTACAGAAATTATAGCAGTGGATGGCTTACTCTCTTGGATCTTTAATAATTTTTCCCTCCACTTTAATTTGATCTACAGTAGCCAGGACAAATCGCTACTCTTTTCAAGTCTAAAGAAGTAGGCTGAGTTTTGTTCACTCTTTTCCATCCATCGTTTTCTTGACCTTATATAGGCTCCCTTAGCTTTTGATTCATAAATGTCATCTAATTTATTTTGTAATTGCGTATATTCACATCTTTCCTCATTAGATAGAGACTCTTGTTGAGAAAGAAACGCTAGCTTCTCAATAACCTCGTCTTCAACTGCTCGTCTGTTCTTGGCCAAATCACCACCAAACCTCCTGAGAAACTTTCCCAACTCATATTTTAGAAGCTCCCAATTTGTCACATAAGCTGACTTATATATAAGCTTGACTCTTCGTTTGACCTGATCATGTTCAAGGAGGGAGCTATTAAGTTTCCAAAATGAGGCTTTTGGGCCAGAGGACTGATCCGAGGACAGTTATTGAGAGGTAAATCGCTTTGTGATCGGTCAATGGAGTGTTACTGATATTGACTGAAATGTGGTTCCTCGTTAAACATCTGGAAACTAACCAGTAGTCAATTCTGGATTGTCTTGAACAGTCCTTATTGGACCAGGTATACTGTCTGTCATTTGGAAACTGTTCTCTCCAAACATCGACCAGGTCAAATTATCCATGAGACAATTTAACAGAGTTAGGAGACCCTGACCTCCTTGGTGGCCATCTGTCTAACATATTATTCATCGCTATATTAAAATCTCCTCCCACAATTAAAGAGGCGTATGGGTATTTGTTCAACCAGTGTGATATTTTATCCTCTATGGTATCAAGAAGCATGTTATTCTCCACAGAGGAGTTATATCCATATATGTTTTTTAATGACTATTGTATGATTATTTTTGGTAATTACCATTATGAGAAAGTGCCCTGAAGAGTCTAAGTCGGTATTTTGAATATTTCCATTAAAATTGTACCTAAAGATTCCTACACCAGCAAAGTGTTCTGATCCATGTGCTAACCAGATGTTGTCTCCCCACTGTGACCTCCAAAAATTACAATCATTGGCGGTTGAGTGACATTCTTGAAAAAAGCAAAATTCTGTTTTATTTTTCTTTGCAAGCAGAAACAGAGCCTTGCGTTTCACACTATTTTTAAGACAAAATACATAGAACAATATCAGGTATAACCTGAAAAACTGGAAAAATACACAATATTCTCCCTAAACACTTAGTTAGAAAGTTGTTATAAACTCTGCAATAGAAAAAACAAACCCCTAGCAAAAGACCACAGGCATGTAGGTAAATTCTGTATAAATATTTTGAGAAATCTACCCATAAATAAAGCTATGTCCTTTGAGGAAAACATTTAGAGACATTTTTTCTCCAAGTAGGCTATACAAGAGCTGTTAACTTTACAATTAACAGATTTTTGAAGTATAGCTACAAGAGCCATATGTAACTTTAATGAATTAATAATGTATTACCTGGCATATTTTTTTTTACACAAAAAAGGAAGTAACATTTAATTCTGTCTTTTTAACTTGTGTTTTTTATCTGTACCCTTCATTTTTCTGTTCTACCCACCTTTTCTGATGTCCTAATCATAAAATGATATTCAGCATTGAGAGCATTACATCTAAACTTGAAAACAAAACAGCCTATATATCCATCTACAGATGACCCATATTCACGTCATCGAATCAGTGGAGTGTTGCTACCATTCATACAAGTAGGTTCTAGCAACTTTACAACAGAGGTATTGTGTGAATTATTCACACTAGCAAAAGTAGAAAATAAATACGTAGATAACCTTGGGTGAGTTTGTAAAGACAGTAGGTAAACCCTTTAAAAATACTTTTTATTTTGTTTGTGAATTAGACCCTTTTATTTTATTTTTTTGATTATTATTATTATTATTATTTATTTTTTTGTAAATCTGATTTTTGTTTTGGTTTATTGTTTACAGTAGGACTTGGCTAGAATTTTCTTTTTTTTTTGTTGGTATTCCTGAGATGAATAATCCACCCAGAGGTAGAGCAGATAACTAAAATTAAAGTCATGACCACTATAAATTTGTTATCCAAGCCTGCTCTTACCTTAGTTAAGACTCACATGTGCAAGCCTAAGCGTATAGAGCAGCTCAGAGGTCTCGCTTACATGTCATTCACTGTGACCCTTTTACCATCAATATGTGCGAAATGTCCTCTCAAGCCCGCTTTCTTCCCCTCCTTCCTTGCCTGTTCGACCAGCGGCCACAATTTGTTCCTGGCATCCTTGGCATCTTGAGTCAGGTCTTCGAAGATTTTGATTTTCCTTTCCTTGAGTATGGTCGATGTTCTGGCATCCTTCCAAATCTTGTCCCTGTGGGTTCGTGATAGAAATGCACGATGATACGGCGGTTGGAACGTGCCTCTCTTGAGCGGGGTCCCAGTCTGTGAGCGATGTCCACGGAAAAGGCCAGTTGGTCTGCGATGTCTGGTGAGACCTGGCTGAGTAGGTCCACCATATATTTTTTTTTACATTTTCTCCTGCTTGTTCCTTGACTCCAGTGACACGTAGATTCCACCTCCTCTTGTAATTAAGTTAAAGTTCATGGCACCTGTCACACAGTTTTCTTTCTCCAGGAATCTTTCTCTAGGGTTTCAACTTTGTCTGTTGCTTCTTTTATTTGTTTCCCCATACATTCCATAGCGTCAGTGACACTTTTTATTGAGCAAGTATTATCTTTACAGTTTTTCTTGATTGCTTTGACTTGCTTAAAGAAACTGGGATCCACTCGGTTTTCATCATCACGGTCTCAGCAGAGCAGAAGACACCTCTTGCAAATGTGTTAACCCTTTCTCATTGGATTGACACATTTTCCCCACCCTTTTGCAGAACAGTTAACACGGATGTCATTCAAGCAGTCCAAACTCCATTGTTTTAGCTATGGTAACCAACCAGAAACCATTTGTTCCTAACTATTAGAAACTACCTCCATCAGTATGAAATCACTGAAGCACCTGTTTGACACTCCTTCACACAAATCTTCAACTAGCAGTCAGTCTGCAGGGTTAGGTCATGTGGCCCCATCATCAAGACAGAAGAGACTGAGTATCAATAGTGGCTATTTCTTATACTCTACAGTAATAGATGTTTATACTTTACTGTAATAGATTTTATTTTTATTTTCTTAATTTCTTATACTCTAATAAAAATCATTTTGGTTTACATGTATTATATGTAATATTTACAGTATTTCAGTTTTCAGCCACAGTTTGAAAATAAGAATCAATGGAATCAATAAAATTTGCATCAAAGCATTTCTGATTCTGGATCCAAATCTTTGCAAGAAGGCAAATTTGACAACAAATGTCACTGGCATGAAAGCTGCGTACAGTAATTGGCTACAGTGACAAGCAATGGTGCACTGATTCCCACTGAGTGCTGTATTTTATATTTTGTTGTCCACTGTGTAATGGTTGATTGGAAGAGCTCATACACTTGTTTACAAGTTGTGTTGTTTGAAGGCAAAATTTTCTTTTGTTGCATATTTTTAATGTTTTGGCACGGTTAGAGCCTTTTGCAAACAAAATGTGTCATTTTGACCATCAGTGCCACTGTTTCGGCCTGTGTGTTAACTGTTTTGAAAATGTGGAGTTTGAGTTGACTGCTGTGTCAAAGCAATCAAGAAAAACTGTAACTGACGACTCCAACTGACTGCAACCTCCTCAGTGACTCTTCTTGCATCTTTTCAACCCTCTTCATTACTGTTAGCAGAACAGAATTGGGCACAGACTGACCTTCATTGTCATCAATTGTTTTACTTCTCTTGGCGGCTCGCGGCTTCGGCGCATTTGGCAGCGGTAGCGCCGAGTCTCCTGCTCCGGCAAAGTTACCTCCATCTCGCCTTCTTCGACCTGCGTAGCCTTCTTGGCGTATGAGTGCATTATGCTGCTAATATCTTCCTCTTTGTCCATTTTTCAAGACGGTCAACCAAGGGCAACTGGCTGAATAGAAGAAGTAACAGTCCGTTCCGTTTGTAAGGTTAGCTAGCCGTTGGATTGTCAGAAAGTGGTTTGCGTTAGCCACTAACAGTGCATGAAAAGTGGGATTTTCGTCCCCCGTAAACGCCCGTAAATCCCCCGAATTTTCAGCAGTTAACGTAACGTAAGTTGAACGATTGCTCATTACCACCAAATGCTCCTTTTTATTTCTGTTTTTAAATTCTCCAATCCAACACAAAACCCTTGTATGCCCCATACTGACTTTTTCCAACATATTGTATGTAATTATGTGATCTACTCAATCACAATCCGTTTCTGTTATCATTACTGGGTGTGGGGCTCCTCATTTGATGTTTGCTATGGCTTTTTTGCCGTCCACCATTGTGATAGTTATTTTTCCCTCTATTTGGGGACATTCTTTATTATTCCTGTTATCCTGACGTCATCCCTACCTGCATAATCCAAGCTAGCACTTACTTTTTTCTTTTCCCAGCATGTCCTATCAAAAGTACCCAGCCTCCGGCCACTGATGGCTGCCTGGCACCCTCTCATACCATTTTTCATGCAGCTTAAAATTTGCTTTTTTATTATTAACTCCACTGGGGCTGCTGTGCTGTTGTTTGTTTGAAATTGTTCCGTGTTTAGCTCCCATATTCGCAACTTTTGGGTGCTTTTACTTCTAGTTTGAGCTGTGCTGCTTTTCCCTTACAACTCAATTATTTTCATAATACCAGGCTTCAACTTTTCCTGTTCCTGACTATCCTGATCCCTTTTTCTTTTCCTTTCTTTTTCCTTGTTTTCACTAGTCCTGGGCTGTCAGTGATACGCGCTCGTGGGCCCTAAGGCCTTTGTTTCGTTTTTACTTTATCAATTCGTCCTGACAGGTGTTATGACTCTAAACGGTTGCGCTATATTACCCACAATTAGTGCTCTATTTCCTTTTGTTTTTAATCCAATAATCTACTGATTAAATAAAGTTCACAATTGCTCAGCTGTGCATTCTTATCACCGCTCAACTTTTCATATTTTTCCAAAATAGAATGTGTTCAAAAAATGCTGTGTGTGTGTGTGTGTGTGTGTGTGTGTGTGGGGCTCCTCCTTTGTGTGTGTGTGTGTGTGTGTGTGTGTGTGTGTGTGTGTGTGTGTGTAGAGAGAGACAGTGAGAGAAAGATGTGTGTGTGTGTGTGTGTGTGTGTGTGAGAGTGGGTGTGAGAGAAGGATGTGTGTGTGCGTGTGTGTGTGTGTGTGTGAGAGTGGGTGTTTGTTTGTGTGTGTGTGTGTGTGTGTGTGTGTGTGTGTGTGCGGGAGAGAGAGAGAGAGAGTGTGAGAGAGCAGTAGTTCAAATGTGCTTATTATTTGGATCGTCTCTTCACGGACGGATCCAAACTTACAGAAATAGAGGAATACTGCCTGCTGCTATCTTATGACCACAACAGAAATATACAGTACAGCAAAATCCCCCCCCCCCATGGCCGTGAACTTTTAATTTACACTTTCCTTTGCCCTCTTACCTAGCGCCTAGCATCCGCGTGCTTCCACGGCTGTGAACTTTAAATTTATATTCTCCTTTGGCCTCTTGCCTCGCGCCTACCATCCGCGCACTGTAACTTTAGCTCATTGAGTTTTCCTTAGATCTATGAGCATTCGTACCAGACAATCGTAAATTCTAACTCCTCTGTTGCGAGTGATTTCTGTCTCTACCAGCGTTTTTTCATTTACAACGTCCTCTGGTTTGCAGCTATTTCAACGACTGTCTATCCCTGACGATGAAGGCTTTCCTTTTGGCCTCCTATCTGTCTGACTAGCTTTTTATTTATTTTTTTGTTCTGACTTTCTCTTGGCAAAGAAGTCTCCCTGCAGTGGTAGTGGAGTGACCGTGCGGTCGCCAGCTTGCTAATTCAACGCACTCAACATGTCTTCATCCTACACTGGTTACAGAAAATTAGCTAAACAAAATTGTCACTCATCTGGCATTAGCAATGTGCTTTGTTACAATGTGGCATGTGGAAATAGAATTTCCCTAAAATAAATAAATGTGGAAATAAATGAAAGTGCAATGAATACACATATATGTACTCTTAATTTCTTTTAATAGATGGCTTAACTTAAAAAATGGAGGAGACAAAATGCTGAATTATATGCGGTGGCTTTGTCGAGCAGTGACTCACAGCAAGAACAGCCTTCTTTTACTGCTGGAGCTGGCCTGAGTGCAACCAGCAACAGCATTCAGACAGAAGATGTGGATGATGCAGGGGTTACAGAAATTGAGAATATTGCATTTGACCAGGATTGCCAGCAGTGTGACAGCTACAGTGAAATTGATGGTACAGAAAGTGGTTCCTTGTCCGACGAATCAAGTGATCTACCGAGCGATTTGGGTAAATGGGCTGTTACAAATAAAGCAACGCACACATCTGTTGACAAGCTACTCTGTGTTGCGAAAACATGGACATCAGCTCCCTAAAGATGCGAGAACACTATTAGTAACTCCTCGCCAAGTCGAAACGCGTGAAATATGTGGTGGCCAATATTTTTACTTTGGTCTGGAATCTGGCATTTTAAAAAGTAGTGCAGTGCCCGTTGAAAATGTGTCTGTTTGGAACGGGCCGATTGCTTGGCCTGTGGTATTGCTGCTTGTAGAATTCATCAAAACCAAATTGTACCCCAAAATTACTTACAGAAGGACCCCAAACCACTTCATATGCAACTCCTTTAGCCTCATGGACTCATGGCAGTGTGCTACCCACCCGGCCCGTTATGAGAGCTAATCAGCACATATCTGCGTTCATCAACCACCAGAACCGGACTGTGTGTGTGTGTGTGTGCACACAGAGAGAGAGAGAGAGAGAGAGAGAGAGAGAGAGAGAGAGAGAGAGAGAGAGACACAGTGTTGTTGTATGATCTTTAATGAATTTAGCATTTCAGCAGAGGTGTTAATTACCATACAGGTTTAGTGGCTTGACCGTTAACGGTGAAGTAGGGGATTTGATTCGCGGGGGTATTTTGGCGACGGTAATGTTATTAGTTAGCAGTATACTTAATTAACCCGGGGTGAGTCTGATGAAAAGTGCTGTGTCTGGCCGGTTCAGCTCTGAGATTTTCTCGCATTGCACAGCGCTACGAAGGAATAATCTCCGAGATTACTTTATATTCTGCCCCTGGTTAGAAGTGGTGAATGTAGGCTACAGTTCACAGCAACTTAATTCTATCTAGTGTCTGGCTTTTGTTTGATATTTAGCGTTAGCAAATGGGTTTTTGTTGAGTTTCCTCTTACAACCGTTGTTGTAAAGCGTTCTGCATGTGGTGTCTGCGTGTGGCGTGCAGGTACCTTCCCACTAAACACGCCCCCAAACAAGGACAACGATGTGACTCAAAAACAGTTTGTGGTAGCCTGTCTATTAGTGGCATCACTCTCTGTCTGCCACTTGTTGTCTGTAGCTGGTTGTGCTTTGCATGTGTGGGATTCTGAAACGTACTTAAATTCGGGAATTGTCGTTTATTCAAAGTCAAAGACAGTCCAAAGTAAAAATGGTTGCACTCCCCGGGTTCCTTTACCTCTTCCAAAACCGGCCTATATTTTTACCTAAAGTATTCTTCAAGCAACTAGATTCAATTATCTTACCATTTGTCTGGGGATTTAAAGTTCACCGTATTTCTAAAAATCATATAACTAAGCCCAAATCTGTACTGCTTCTATCCCACCATGGCTTACCATTGAACAGGATATTTCTAAAAGCTGTCTACCTGCTCTTCTCTTCTCATCAACCAAACCTCTCTCAACCCTATCAGGTAATAACCTCATGGTAAAAATCTCTCTTTTGGAGTTTCCTATATCTGCGTCCACGTTGTCAACATAAGACCTGTGGCGTTATGCTCCTTTTGTACCATAATTGTACTGAATGAAATGTTAAAGCCCATGTTGCAGGGTTTATTTTCTAATGAATTTGTGCAATTTGCTTGTTGGTAATAAACATTTAAACTGTTACCCAACAACATCAAATACAATGGATATCACAAAATGGAATAAAATACGAAAAAGTAGTACTATTTTACAGCGGTTTGCAATGAGTCTCTTTTCCCCCACAATGCATTGCATTACGTCACGTTGGGGAGACGACAGACGAAAGCCCCGTCTCTGTTCACTGTCTATGGGCTCGGTCTGTGCCACTAGTGTTGCAAAATATGGCTTTTGGTCTCGACCGAGTCCATGTGTCTTTATTATGTGTATAATAATATTGGAGGGAAAGTGAAACACAGCTCGGACGGGGATGCTGTTCGGCTTTTCACAAGTTTAGACAGCTAGCTCTAGGAATAGAATGCTCATTTGTCAGCATTACGCACACTGCCAGTGCTGGTGCATTTTCACCACCAGGTAGAGTCAGAGCATAGTAGAGGACTCTTTTATTCTGACCTGGTACCTTACAACAAACCAGCGTTGCCAACTCTTTTCCAATGAAAGTCGCTAGCACCAGCTCCAAAAGTCGCTAGAAGTCGCTAGTGATGTCATACGCTCATTTGCATATTTTTGACGTCATTACGCAATCATTTGTATAAAGCTTAGTGGTTGTGTCAGCAAGGTAGATAGAAAGAAATAGAACTCTTTAGCCAAATAATCACAAATTCAATGCAGGAATTTATTTTACCTTATAATTATTACTTAGGTAGCCTATCTTTGAAGTAAAAAAAATGAAATTCTACAAAGGGAGGGAAAAAGATCGATAAAAAATTCTCAAAGAAAGCTGGCTTGCCCAGGTCCAGGCCAGCTCTGCGGAGCCTTTCTCCCTTCTAACTACCTGCACACTGTGCGCAGTGCTGCTGCACATGAGGAGAGAGGGGAGAGGCTGCTCCTCAAGTCACAGAACAGAAGACTGTTTTGGCGGCTACAGGAGAGAAATACCTTGCGTGCTCGCTGGACAATACTTATGAGTTTTCTACAGAAAGTCACCAGATTTGTCGCTAGTCGCTTTTTTGAAAAAAAGTCGCTAAGGGGGTTTGAAAAATCGCTAAATCTAGCGACAAAGTCGCTAAGTTGGCAACACTGCAACAAACACTCCTTGTGGCATCAATGTGTAATGTCAGAGGGGCCTTTTCTTAAAGGGATACTTCACCGATTTAGCATTAAACTTTGTATCAGCAGAAACACGGTAGTATTTTAGAATGACCGTGCTTCCCTCCCTCATGTCCCCCTGAGAGAAGAGATCTCTGTAGCTATTGTGGGTCTGGAAAAAAAATCTTCCGATGACGTAAAACAACGATTTTTGCGTCATCGGAAGATTTTTGCCCAGAGGCAAAGGACTACAGCCAGTACTAGGAGCTACTTCCGCATAGCCTATAGGGGGTTGGACTGTCGGCTTTTTCCGGAGATTGCCGAGGCAAAAACGAGTGTCAGTCATCTTGAATCCTCGCTTAGCGTCTCAGCAGAAACTGTTAGATAGATAGATTTATTAATCCCGAAGGAAATTTTAGAACAGTTATGTGCATTCAAACTACGCGAGCTTTGCCCGCCGGCTATCGAGACCAGCGGTGTTGCTTGATGCATCTGGCCGGTAAAGGGTCATCATCAGCGGGGAACGTTGAACGAATGTGTCGGTGGAAAGCTAACGCTAGCCGGCCACCTGTTCCATCAATCCTGCTTGCAAGTGTCCGCTCATTAGACAACAAACTGGAATACATCCAACTTCAACGAAACTCCCAACGCGAGTTCAGAGACTGCTGTGTTTTTGTGGAAATATTGCTGTACCGGACTATCCAGCCTGCTGCTGTCGCCAGGTAAGACTAGTCAAGGTGGGCTGTGTTAACATGGACTGCCTGTTGCAGAAATGGGGTGCTTGTATCCAACAAACTGCTAACTGCTGGTGGAGTGAGGTGACTGTAAAATGCCGACCATTCTACATCCCACGCAAATTTAAAGCTGTGTTTTTACTCTGTGTTTATACCACAGCCCACCAAGCGCCAATGCTAGTAGCTATGTGTTAGCTTAACTTTACGGAGCATATAATGTGTGTGCACTTTATGTGTGTTCACACTGTTTCGTATGTCGTTTTTATATAAGGTCGTTTTTATATATTTTAAATGTGTAACACCACTTGAGCCCCGGTGAAACGTTGTTTCGTGTATATGGTTGAAATGACAATAAAGCACACTTGTTGAGTTGATCTTCTCACTGTCTGTCTGTAACAAGGGGGTAAGCTTCGCTTCAGAGCTTGAATCTCCTATGGCGCCATTTTGATGCTACAAAGCGATCACCCCCCGTTAGCATTCCATTGACTGCCATTCATTTTGGCGTCACTTTGACAGCGAATAACTTTACATCTGAAGCGTTTAAAGACTTTATTTGTCCATTGTTTATTTCTAAAGAAACACGACAATGTATAAAAGGCTCCATTACCTCGTACCTCACGTTATGGCTCCGTAGCAGACATTTTTGTAAAAATAGGCTAACGATTGTGTCATAACCACGCGACTTACTGTCGCATAGTAGAGGAATTACCGTATAGTACAGGAGAAGCTCGCAGGCAGTTTAGACTTACATTAGCTGTTTAAGTTTAATTACTAATGTTAACTAGCATTTTAGTTAGCAATAATTAGCCTGTGTCCACGTTATCTCCTTACATATACCTACACTCTCTGTCTCTGCAAGATTGGGAATGATTGAGATTTCTCTTGGCACAGCTACCAGAAGACTTCCAACTTTCAGACAGGTTGCTCATGTCACATTTACGTCGTTTCTCTCAGTTGGAGGCTGCGCAGTAACGCTCAGCGCTCACCGGAAAAGTGCTTCTAAAGGCCTTCACTGGTCTCCGTCCAGAGCAACGGGATCTGTTGGTCCATTCTTATATACAGTCTATGGTCTGTAAGGGTAGGCGTGATTTGGGAGTAGATGCTAAAGCAGCGAAGCAAGTGCATTCTGAGATTTGGTGTCTTTCATCCACATGAGCCAAAAACACATTTTCTGGCTTTTCTCAGCCTAGAAGCCACCAATTTCAAAAATAATTTACATTTCTACTACATAAGTGACCCAATTTAAAGATATATTCATCTTTCCAATGGTGAAATATCCCTTTAAGAATGTTAACTCCGTTCTCCGTGTACATATGGATTGCAAATGGATCGACTTGGAAATGTTGAATGTATCCCGGCATCTTATGAAATCTGACATCGCTTTCTTTCATGATGTTTTGTGTGAGATACATTTCCATAAACATATCATCATGTAATTTCTTTCCTTTGCTTAACTCTGATTTGATAGTTTTGAAGACATTTCTGTTGAGACACCTGGTGATATTTCCTGCCATCATTTCTGCCAAACGGATTTTTCTCAGTCTTCTGTAGTAGAGTTGGCTTACTCCTTTATGTACAGCCCAGGGATTAAAGTGAAAAAAAATCTTTTGACTGAACTTTTTTTTCAGGCCGAGTCATAAGCTGTTCACATCTACCTATACAGATAGCACCCCTTTTGCGAGCGCGCCCTATTGGTTTTTAATGTACAACAGGATGCAAAAAGCAAAGTAAATGGAGTATTGCGAGTGTACTCTTTTCCTGATGAACAAAACAATACTGTATTTCAGTACCATCCCACGACTAACCATTGCTGTTCTTTTCTATTGCAGCAATCATATCGTAGAAAGGCTTTACCTTACACTCTATTTAATTACGTCAGGCCAAAAATGTTTAAAGGGAGTTTTTTTTATTGTTAATATGCAATTCAACACCAAGTCAAATCTATAAAATCAAGTTTGCAAGACTTCACTGTTTTTATTCAAGGGCTACTAATAATGAAACATATATAACTTTTCAGTGAAAGGTTTTTTATTATTTAAATTCAAACTAGATACTCTAGATAAGATAATATATAATGTAATATAATGTAAATGCCAATTGTTTCAGTGATTGTTTCATCCCGGTCTGTTTATGCGTCTAAAGGCTGCTGCAGTGGGAATAAAGAGTTGGGCTCCGGGTTTTTTTTTCTCACTCTGGTGATCGGCACATCTGGGTGATACCGTCAAATTAAATTAGCATATTGGCTGCGTTTCAAACATACCCTACCAAAGGTGGAGCACCGCCAACACCGCCATCATCTTATACACAACCCTCTCTCTGTTGCTAGCTGATCAGGAACCGGCAGACGGGTCTTCCAGCTCCCCCATTTCATTAGCGCTAGACTGACTTGCCTGCCGATCTGCTAGTTGTGCTCACCTCAGCCACATTGCTCTCAGCCTTTTCCGCCAGCTGGTCCGCGTCTCTGGCCCGCATCTCTGGCCAGACCTTCAGACACTTGCCCATTCTAACCGACGAGCTAACGTTAGCTTGTTAGTAGCACAGTGCGAGACGTTTTGTTTTCTTTCCTGACAACTGATTGATTTGCGCCTGAGTTTGGATGTTTAGGGCCAGAGCTTTCTCACCATGTCCACGGATTTAAGATAAAACACCATGTTGCGCCGTTATTACTGTTATAGTCTAGCTACATCCATGTGTTGCGCACCCCGCACTCACAATCGATCATACCCCAAAAAGTTCAACAAATTGGCCTACGTTATCAGCTGTCTCGATTGTGTCCAACACAGTCTCACGGCAGTTCGTGTAAATGTCACGTTATATGTGTTCACGGAGACGTTTTTCTCGTTTTTTACGTGTAAATGTCACGTTATTTTCTCGGGGAAAGGACGCCGGTAGGCGGCTGAAAAGGATGCTCCAGGCGAGGCGGCCCGCTGGGGACGCGCCACAATAATGGGATGGCGGAGGTTGGGTTTAGGAAAAACCTTACGGGGAAAGGGCGCCTTACACGCCGGGAGACGCGCCACAGTAACACACGGGACAAAGTGCCACACGCAGGGACGCTATCCCCGGGAAACAAAGCGCCACACGCGGGAAGCGATCCCCGCTCGCCCGGGTGAAAGTCCTGTGTTGTTTGACCCATCCACCACCCCGACCAATCTCCCTACGCGGATTTTCGGCTTCTTATATTACTCCCTACCATTTTCGTGCTGTGGCCACGAAATATGCTTCCCATTGAAATACATTACTTCACATTTTCGTGTTGTCCACCACGTAAAAACCCGACAAAAACGTCTCCGTGAACACATATTAGCCCTCCAGACGTGTGTTTTTTAACCCTTGTGTTGTGATACAGACAAACCCCCCCCCATAATTTTTTTCTCATCGATCTGCATCAATCTCAGATGGCATTTCTTAAATCAAATTGATGGAAATCCGTCATAGCAATGGAGAACTATAATCCCTGACAGCCCTTGCTATTTTCCCTCTTCTTGTATTGTTTGCTGTCCTGAATTTTCTTTTACTTATTTTGTGTTTTATTTGCTCAATCTGTTGAACTGTTATCCTCACTGCACTGCCTTTTGCTGGCTCCTTTTTCCTTTTAAATACATATCTTGCATTGCATGAGGGAAATGTACATCTTGCCGTTACCTTTAAATATGGGCTGTTTTTTTTCCTGCTGTGAGGACATTTCACATGCTGGCTTCTGAAAGATAGAGTACAGCAGGGATTCTTCTTTTGAAAACTATTATACAACAGGTGGGTCCATGGACAACACGTGGGTCCATGGTTGCCTTAATTTGCAACCACACAGTGGAACAATTCTGCTCCACTGCATTTTATTCACCGAAATGGTGAATTTTTTCGCTGTCACTGGCAACCTCCTTCACTCAGGCTTTCCTTCGTCTTCATCATTCCTGGTCAAGTCTTCAGAAGATTGTCTGTCTCCTTCAGCATCACTCAGAAATGATGCATGTCCATCATCTTCATCATTCCTGGTCAAGTCTTCAGAAGACAAGTCTGTCTTCTTCTTCAAATGATGAATTGTCTTCATTCACCAAATCTCTTAGGATTATTTTTCCAAATAACCCACAGCCAATGACAGTTGATTTTAAGGTCTTCACCAAAAATGGCTGTAAACAATTCTGACCATATGTCAGATGAGTAGCCTATATCCCTTTCTGTAATGTTCACATCCTTCATTGACCTTACTACTGCCTCAATTCTACCAACCACTGTCCATAAATCTTTTCTTGTGCCCCCCATCTCATTCCAATTGCCTGCCTCTTAACCTAAAGAAGGGGACACTGGGAAATATAGAATAATTTGTCAAAAAAGGTGAGAATAAACTCTTATGCCTGTGTTACATAGTTACAGATTACAAGTTACAGATTAAATGACTTGAACCATTATAATGGCTGATTAATTACCTATGTTATGTCCTGCATTCCCTTTTCAATTCAATTCAATTCAATTTTTTCTTTTATTCCCTTCCATTAGCTGTATACATATTGAAATGAATTGATTTGGTTAAATATTCAAGGTGTTTACGTTATCTTGTTCTTTACTGACAGGATGGGTCAGTTACATTTGTTCCTGTTTTGAAGGATTAACACAATACTAGATACAGTACGAGTGATATTTCTGTTGAAATAATTACAGTATTTGAGCTAAACAATAATATATATATATTGTTTCAAATGTGTGTTACTTGTCACTGATAACTGATATTGAACTGTAGTGTATAATATCTGTAAGATCTAGAGATAGGTGTGTGTGTGTGTGTGTGTGTGTGTGTGTGTGTGTGTGTGTGTGTGTGTGTGTGTGCGTGTGTGTGTGTGTGCGTGTGCGTGTGCGTGTGGAGGGGGGGGTTGTAATGTTGTGTGAGTGTGTGGTAATCATGTTGGTTTCTAGGTTGACATGGTTTAATGCCCGCGGGCACCAGGTAGCCCCCAAGGACCACATGAGTAGCCCTCAGGCCTGTTCTAAAAATGAAAATTGAATATTGACATTATCTGTTTCCCACCTTGTTAAGTCATTGTTGATAATTATTGTGAGAAATCATTAATGTGATCAGTGTCTTCACATAGATGACTTCATTAATCATTAACAATCATATATAACTAAAGGCAAACTGAGCAAATTTGTTATTTCAGAAGAGTGTATCAAACTGGTAGCCCTTCATATGACTCAGTACCCATGAAGTAGCTCTCAGTTTCAAAAAGGTTGGTGACCCCTGGTTTAATGGATAAATATTGGTAGACAGATAGTTTAATGAATGTTAGTAGACAAATAGTTGAATGGATATGTATAGGTAGATTGTTTGATGGATTAATGAATGGTTTGAAGTGGATGAATAAGAGATTGGTATGCACTGTGATAAATTTGAAAAAAATATATAGGCCAACGATTTATTTACAAATGTCAAATATAAAATTACATTCAGATCATTTCTGTTTCATTTGAATGATAGTTGAAATGTTTAAACTATCATTAACTTTTTTATTATCTGAGTGTTGTATATGAATATTTCACAATATCTTGCAAATATGTCAGGAAATAAACTGTGGGCTATGGCAGATAGTTTGTTTTATTAATAATAATAATAATAATAATAATAATAATAATAATAATAATAAAAAACATATAAGGGAGCAACACACTCAGATCACATTCAGATACACAAACTGTCCAAAGGAGGAGATAAAAATAGGCAACTTTCAAAACTGATCCTAAAATATTCTGACCCTCCCTCTGGTAGTAGTGACTAGCCTACTTACAGCCTACACATGCCCTATTAGCCCTAGCATAGGCTACTAGTCGTCACTAAACAGGCTACCATAATAACCAACTAGAGAAAAAACCCTGCACGTGATGGCGTCGTGGTCAACAGGGGTCATAGCAAGTCCGACACATGAAAATCTAATTTTGCTATCTGCCACATCACCTTTAAAAACAAAATTTGCAGTTGTGTTTGTAAAAATGCCTCTGCACTGAATTGGATAGACCTACAACCAATCAGAGCAACGGAACTCAACTTAACAGTCAACTAGAGTTGAGCCGATACTTGGCTGAAACGAGTATCCGGTACGGATAAAGCACTTTTGTCGAGTACATGTATTATACGAGTAATATGAGTCAATATCTGTGCTCGGATTGAATAAAAATCCTCATTGGGTAGCTGACTGTGTCTGCGTTCTGTGATAGGCTAGTCGTCACAGCGCCCCTCCCCTAAACGTGGGGTTTGTTCAGACGTGGTGCTTGGTAGAATGCGACTCACGTTGCGTCTCTGCCTGTCTGAGATTTTTTTTCTTTTTTAAACCGTCAGCTGGCTCTAAACAGATCTGAAAAACAGCGTCGGACTATTTGATCCATAGAACACAGTCCCCCCCGCCCCCCTCTCTCTCTCTTTCTTTCTCTCTCTGTCTCTCTCTTACTCACTCACACACACTCACACACACACACATACCTGGTGTGGAAATAAAAATAAAAAATCACACTGATCATAAAAAAATTAAAAGTTAAAAAAAGAAAGTTATGTTGAGTATGAAAACTCTTACATTTTACTTCATAATTGCAACCGCATGTGTTGTATTCATTGTTCTTGTTCTGTATATAGTTTGTTTGTTATCATGATCAAAACCATTGATCTGAAGCTCAATGCTGATGCTGTCATGTAAATAGTTTTCTAATCAGCAATAAATATAACAATTTCTGATCAACCCATATCAATTGCATGCTTAAAATAACATACTGGTTAAAGCCCCGCCCATTTCAAGACAAACCGACCCACTTCCGGGTTAAATCCCGCCCACGTCTGGGTTAGGCCCCGCCCAGTCCGAGTACAGATACAGATACAGATAATTCATATGGTTAACAGATACAGATACAGATACAGATAATGCTGTACTCGCTCATCCCTAGTTTTTGAACAACTTAGCTCTTATCTTAAACTGCATGCCAAAATGCTTCTTCCAGCTAGCACTATTCAAACCATCATAGAGAATTTCAGGAGGTACACAACTCTGGCATGGAATATGCACTTCCAAAGGTTTATGAGAAGTTAACTATGTTGAACCTGCAGGACAATGAACTTAGATAATATGCGATGTGTCTAAGGAAGATCTTTTTAAAGAGTGCCATGAAGGACCCATGAGATTTGACCAAACGAGGAAGTCATTTTTAAAAAAAGTCTTTCAGCTATGTTGAGCCCACTCGCATCCATCTAGGTGCAGATGCAGCTGGCAGGGAACGTTCCTTTCAGTATGAACCTATCAAGGAGACACTGAAGTCTCTCCTTACGCCGCCTTCACATTGGCACAGTAGATTTTCTCCACGCAGAAGCATTTCTGTTTATATTTCTATAGCTCTCAGATGAGAGGTCATAGAGAATTGGACATTCGGAGACTGACAGAATGAGTCGTTCTAGTCTCTCCGCCATTTTTTTCGACTCGCTTTCAACGGTGTAGTACGACGTCCACTGGGGGCGCATTGCGTGTTATGGAGCTGATTTCAAATGCCAGTGTGAAGGCGGCGTCAGTCAGTCAGTCAGTAGTGAAAGACCAGTACAGAGAGACAAAGATGAAGCAGATGTCAAACTCTGAGACAGATGTGTTGACAGATGTGATGGATGGAAAAGCCATCAAAGACAATGCTTTGTTAAAAGAATCCCCCTCCTCTTTGTCAATACACAGCAAAATCAAAAGTGTTGGATTTTCAGTGTTAGGGTTGAGTGTAAAAATATAGAGTTATTTCAACTCAGGTTTAGTGTTAATCAACTACAAGAGAGTTATTTTTCAAAAAGAGTTGGTGTTAATACAGGGAGTCAAATGTCATATTCTGCAAACAACTCTACAGTGTTGATTTTACCATACAGTTAGTCAGTGCTTAATTTGTAAAGTGGGAGGTCCCGGAGCGCAGAGGGGGGGTGGATCCGGCGACTTAAAACAGGGGTTGGAGGTAACGGAACCAAAAAAATAAATTACACCTGCCTACGTAGCTTCTCTGACTCTAACTAAAAAAGCCTAAACAACGCTGTGTGTACATCAGGGCAATGTTTATTTTTATTTGAGAATGTGCACTGCATCGGTGCGAAATGTAAAAAAAAATTAAAAATACACTGCAACGATCGTTTTCACAAGTAGCAATTATCCATCGGACAATTAAAACAAAAAACCCACTGTGGTCTCCACATTCTTGATCGGCAGAAACTTGTGTCTTGTGTCACTTGTATGAAGGTAAATATGGTGCAAAAAGGGAGAGCTTGTAGAATACAATGTGAGAACTTGCAGAACAAAAAATCTGAACTTGTATGTTAAAATTTGCACTTGTAAAAATTTAATTTGCACTTGTAAAAGTAACATTTGCACTTGTAAAAAATATTCACACACGTGATCTGAATTTGAAGTCATACAAAGAAAAAAAACATGAGAGCTTGTAAAAAAAAATCTGAACTTGTAAGTTGAAATTTGCACTTGTAGAAAATGTTCACACACCTGTATTCTGAATGTGAAGTCACAGAAAAAATATTCACAAATGTGTAGATTGATATTTACATGAACACAATGACAGCTGCAAACTTATAATGCAACATTTACTCGTATACTTTTTTTTTACTCTGGTTCATTTTCCATCACAACCACAACTCAGTGATTACAACCTCTCGAATCTGTCACTGCAACTTCACATATGTGCTCTCTCTCATCACAAAGTGGCGAATCTGCGCACCTCGACTTTCACAACACTCTTGACGATACATTTGGTGCAAAACTAATTTGTACCTGTGGACTTAGGCTGTGGAGCTCTGAGCTAACAGAACGGGAAAAGCAGGGTTTCTATCGCCAGGTGAGGGACAACTCTGTCCAGCTTATTTATGTAGCATGGAAACTTGGTGGAATAGCATGCTAGCGTTAGCTAACTAGCAGCCAGCCTGCTTCTAAATAAATACCTTTTAATTGTCTAAACATTTTTAACAGTCAAACTAAAACACTGGCGGTGAGCTCCACGGCCTGCAGCCGCAGACGGACTGTCATCAGTGGGTAACAGGTGCCAAGTTTCGCATCCCTGCCGAGAATTGCATCCACTAGGGAAAATAATGATTTTATAAGGCAAAGTACTGTTTAAAAACTAGGCAATAGTAAATCTCTTTGTCATGTTCATCAATAATGATTAGGATTTTAGAAGGTTTAGAGACATCAATGTTTTATCATACTCTGTAGTAGCATTTCCTTGCTACCTAGATGCAATTTTCGGCAGCAATGAATTCTGCAGAAATTATTGTTTCTGCCCAAGCGGGTGCAATTCTTAGCAGGGATGCACAACATCAGCAAAGCAAGCTCTGGTCATGGCCGGGGGATGGGCCGCTGCTACCGGATGTGGGGCTCTCCGTGTCCCGCTGGAGCTCCGACTGCAGGTCGAGGTCGGCAGCGAAGCTTTCTGGCAAAAGCAGTGTTACTACGCTGGTCGATCCCCACTGATGACGGTCCGTATGCGGCTGCAGGCCGTGGAGCTCACCGCCAGTGTTTTAGTTTGACTGTTAAAAATGTTTAGACAATTAAAAGGTATTTATTTAGAAGCGGGCTGGCTGCTAGTTAGCTAACGCTAGCATGCTATTCCACCAAGTTTCCATGCTACATAAATAAGCCGGACAGAGTTATCCCTCATCTGGCGATAGAAACCCTGCTTTTCCCGTTCTGTTAGCTCAGAGCTCCACAGCCTAAGTCCACAGGTACAAATTAGTTTTGCACCAAATTTATCGTCAAGAAGTGTTGTGAAAGTCGAGGTGCGCAGATTCGCCACTTTGTGATGCGAGAGAGCACATATGTGAAGTTGCAGTGACAGATTCGAGAGGTTGTAATCACTGAGTTGTGGTTGTGATGGAAAATGAACCAGAGTAAAAAAAAAAGTATACGAGTAAATGTTGCATTATACGTTTGCAGCTGTCATTGTGTTCATGTAAATATCAATCTACACATTTGTGAATATCTTTTCTGTAACTTCACATTCAGAATACAGGTGTGTGAACATTTTCTACAAGTGCAAATTTTAACATACAAGTTCAGATTTTTTGTTCTGCAAGTTCTCACATTGTATTCTACAAGCTCTCCCTTTTTGCACCATATTTACCTTCATACACTTGGAGTGCAGCGCCGCGCTGTTGAAGTGCCTCCCCTCCCTCCGTCCCTCTCCCCCCTCTGTCTTACCCTGAAAATTCACCTCAAAACGCACTGAAAATGCAAACACAAGACTTTTGTGGAACTCCAATAGGGAATAAAGACTAACAAGACAGATAACAACATTGAACACTACACAAACAGTAGTTTATTTTTTTCATTTAGGCGATTCATTTTTCATAGTGACACAGGAGGTGCCGGATCCAATAAAAAAGGTTCCGGATCCAACGTCGTAGGTGCCGGAACATGTTCCGGCGTGTTCCGGCTCAAATTAAGCCCTGCAGTTAGTGTTACCCATTAGTACCAGAAGTCTGCATGTGATTGTTTGAAAGAGGCGGGAGACTAACGTTAGTAGCCAGACAGACACTCAGACTCTTTTCTGTGGACAGGACATGTTCGGACATCACTCCAACTGTGAGAAGATTCGTGTGTAAGTATGTTTAAGCAAATGTCTATTCATTAAATTTTTCTACCCAGTAGTGTGTATTTCTACAAGTAACGTTAACGTTGGCAAAGGTTAACTATCCTTGTTGGTTAGCTAACATTAGCTAGCTATCCAGCTCACCATGGTTAGCTAACAGAATAGCATAAAAGAATGTTTAGCCAAAGACTGGTTTAGCCAAGTAGGATGAATAGTGATATTTTTCTCATTAAGAAATTAGAATAATCAACACATTGGTCCCGTCATGGCTAACATTACCGAAGCTAACATTAAATCACAATGAGTGAGACGCTGCTATTTTTAGATTGACAATTCCTTAGCTTGACATAGTAATAACTAAGTTTAATATGAATATCGTGACTTGTTGCACTAACGTTATATTATGAACCATGATTGTACATTTTTTAAGAATTCTGTAATGGTAGAGCACAGACTTATTTTTAAGGAGGCTGGTTAGAAATTCCACTATGTTGTTAACTATTTTCTTCTCTTTTCATGTTTTGCTGCTATTTCGCCCAAATGCGTAACTCTCGCCAAAATGCAACCTAGGGTCTTTTTGTGAATGTACCCGAGTCAAACTTTCGTTTAAAAGCATATTTAGGACGGAATCGCCACTTTTAAGATTTACCGGATTTTTAGTTTTTCTGTCAAATGGTCTTTTGAATGGGAGTGCTAGGGGCACTTTTATGCTAGCCTCAAAATAGCTATTTCGAAGGCTCGACACAACATGAAACTTTGCTGAAGTATCACCAAGGGCTCTAAACCTTGACGAAAGCATTGACAACATTGTTTGTGTACCCAGAGTTTACTAACAAGAAAGGTTTTGAGCAACTCACCGGTCTTAAATATGAAAGTTTGACTCGGGTACATTCACAAAAAGATCCTAGGTTGCATTTTGGCGAGAGTTACGCTTTAAGGTTAGACACTTTTAAAGTCAAGAATGTTTGCTAGCATTTGTGCGTGTCGATATCACGCGTGACCAGAAAAATACAAATGTCACGGTAGGGTTCCACACAGCGAAACACCAAACAAATTTCGGCCAGTGAAATATTGCTTTGGGGGCGTGGTCGCAAAAACAACACGCCAGACCGCAACAGCAACTAGCAGAGAGGGTTGAAGCTAGGTAGCATAGGTAGCTAGCAGGTAGTTTGCTAGCAAGCTATCGTTGCTATTGTAGCTTGTGGAATCTGTGTTGATACAAGCGCCAATGTTCGCCAACAAAACATGTAGGCTAATCAAACAAATGCACAAGTAGCCTAGCTTACAATGATTTTCAATTCATTTTCAATTTTCAATTTTTCAATGTCCGAACATGCTAGCGATTAGCCTGTCGGCTAGCTGAAAAGTTTGAGTGTTTAAACTAACATATACAGTGGTCTATTTAGTGGTGTATGTGGCCTAAGTTTGTGTGTCATATAAATCACAGTTTGTGTTGATACAAGTACCAATGTTTGTGTAGAAACATTTTAATCACATACAAATTTTCATGATACAGCGCTGATAACCTCCACCATCTTGGTCTGACTTTTTTTGTAACTCCTGCCTCCAAACGCAAACACACAGACCTGATTGGTTCTCGAGTGGTCCTCATTTGAATAAAGTTAAACTTTCGTCAACTTTGTTTCGCTTGCCTCGGCGATTCGCTCGCAACAACAGAAGTTCTTCAAGGAAACGTGGGAAATAGTTGAGCCTGTTGAGTATGTTCTTGGGGTGCAATTTCATGTACATATAGATCGAACAACAGGAGTTTACAATCAGATCCCTGTAACAGATAAGTTTGTGTTATGTACCCATCTTAGGAACCCTGAAGTTGATGTTCAAAAATAGTGAAATATGTGAAAGTTTCCTGCAGGCCAAACAAGAGGAAGAAGGTATTTTTAAAGATATATGTGATGGTTAATATTTTTAAAAAAATTATTTGTTTTGCCAGCAAAAAACATGCTTTACAGATTCGTGACTGCAAATCAAAGAAGGGGATACACAAACTTGGTTGTATTTACTTTATATTGCGGAACCTGCCCCCAAAATGCAATTATGTGTTGATGAATATTCATATTGTGGCACTTTTTCACTCACAAGACGTGAAAAAGTATGGATTTGATAAAATACTGAAGCCTCTCGTTGATGATGTTAAAAAACTAGAAAATTAAGAAATAAAAGTGCCTTTCTCTGACTCACCATTGCTAGGGTCTGTTATTCAAGTAACTGGTGATAACCTTGGTTTACACGGGCTGTTTGGTTATGTTGAGTCTTTTGCTGCAACATATTGTTGTAGATTTTGTTTAAAGGAGAACTCTCCAATTTTTATGTTGATCTTGATTGCTATAAATATGCGAGTACAGTTGATAGAAAAAAAAAACGAGCCGAATCAGTGCAGTCAACACGGAGAACATAGATATTTTAATTGCATTTTGTGTCTGTTAAGAGGCACAAAGGCACTCTAAAACTTGCCCCGACAACTGCCGCTTTAGCTAAGTGGAAGCTTGTAGACGTAGCTGCAGCTACTCCGTGTTGACCGCACCAATTCGGGTCTTTTTTTTTTTCTATCGAATGTACTTGTATATTTATAGTGATCAAGATTAACGTAAAAATTGGCCGGAATTCTCCTTTAAGTTTCTGATCAGTTGCTGCTGCTCAACTTTGATAAAATGTGTAAGAGCAAAGCTGGAAACTAGAGGACTGGGTTTGGAACATGCACTATAGGGCAAAGTTGTCATGCCTGTTTTTTTTCTGCATTGCCAAGGGCTTGGTTTATAATAATAAAAATGTATACAAAAATAGATTAAAAATTTTATTTAAAAAATTAGTTTGTAATATGTTTTTTGAAGTATAATTAAATAACAATATGAGTAATATTTTAGATTATTATATAATTAAAATATATATTATCACAATTTGTAATAAAAAGCAGTAATATATTACTGCTGCAGATATTACAATACAATCTGCGTTTTATTTGACTGATAACCGCTAAAGTTAATTAACGACTTAATGTCACATAATTTTTTGCCTTTCATCTGCACCGTTATATTCAAGTTGTAAGAATCTGATTTACTAGCTCAACTCAAGGCACACACTTAAACGGTGTTAAGCAGATACATCTGTCTGCAATAGGGCTGCAGCTATCGATTATTTAAGTAATCGAGTACCGCTTAGTCGATCAATTAATCGCGTTATCGGATAAGAAACACTTCTGCTTTATAGTAAGTTGCAGCTCTGTGTCTATCCATCTGCTCCACTTCACTCGCCACTGAGTCTGACTTAATTTCCCACAAAATACCATCTGATTGGCTGGATGTTATAGGAGTAATAGCCAATCATTTTATAGTAATATTCAGTTGAACAGCCCAATTTAAGCAATAAAAGCTGTAAAGGTAGAGCGGTACAACATTAGTTAAACCGAGCTTCAAGGCAAAGAATTTTGCATCGAGGATTTTAAGTAATATAATTATTTCAGTTACTCAAGCAATTGTTTCAGCCCTAGTTTGCGAGGAGATTTTCTTTTACTTACAAAACAAAAGAACATGGGTGTTGCGCGCGCGATAGATACGTTGGAAGAAGAAAAAGCTGAACAACCAGAGCTTAAATGAGACAAACAGGCCTATGAGAATGATCTTTCCACACAGGCAGCAGAAATTTCCCCGAAAAAGCGTTCGGTTTTAAAAATAATTAAGGGTTTCATATCTCATGGATCCAAAAGGTCCGGCAGAAAAGATAAAAACAAGTGTGAATCAGATGATGAGTTGGGGACTAGCAGTGGCGTTAAACTCCAACCAGGTTGTTCTGACATGGACGTAACCATGAAGGAAGAAAGAAGCACTCAAGAGTCCCACAGCAAAAGCTTCAAGGAAGGAACAAAGTCATCAAGCAGGGGAAGTCATATAGAAATTATTTGACTACCAGTGAAAACGAACCACAGCCAGGTTGTTCCCACATGAATCTTGATAGATGGGCAGCCCGCAGGATATACAAAACCTCTGACAATAAAAATTAGTTGTCGACTTCCAGTGACAATGAACCCCAATCGCATAGTTCTCATATGAATGGATCAGATAAAGAGTTGTCGATTTCCAGTGACAATGAACCCCAACCAGATAGTTCTCAAATGAATGAGGATTCAAACAGTAAAGTCGTCTTCAAGGGATCAGAAAATGACTCCGAAAACAAAGGTGATTCTGACAGGGACATCATTGAGAACAAGCAGGGGGGAGTCAGATGAGTCACAGTAAAGTCGAAATAAGGGTTACGAAAACATTGTATTGCACATGTGCAATGAAAATGCTGTCCTCAAGGCAGAAAATTAGGTTCTTAAAAAAGAGATAGAAGACCTGAAGGAAATTTTTGAGAATGAACGTAAGGCGAACTTTGTCCTCCAGGCAGAAAACAAGGACCTGTAAGAGCAACGTCGGTTAAAAAACCTTGACACGAAGGAACCCAGAAAAAAAAAAGAAATCCGAAAGCAAGAGTCCCACAGTTAAAGCATCAATACCAAGCAATGGGGTGTCACATGAGGAGTTCAATAGTAAATTGAACTCCCATGTATCAAAAAAATATGTAAAAAAAAACCCAGGTTGTACCCGCATGAATCTTGATGAATGGGCAGCACGCAGGAACAAAAAAAAAAGTAAAGTCAAGGCAACTACTGGTAACAACATTAACAACAAAGACCATATCAATGGCTTCACAACCTGCTTTCAGTCATAATCCCACAGATGGTAGCTTTATGCTATCTTAGGAACACTCCGTTTTTGGAAAATAATAAACTAACCTGTCTCAAATAAGACCCTCATCATTTGGGACACTCAGTTTTTGGAAAATATAATAAACTAACCTGGCTGTCTCAAATAAGACCCTCATTATTTGGGACACTCAGTTTTTGGAAAATAATGTGGGACACTAAACTGCACGTGTACCGTTATCATTTGTTTGTTTGTAACTACTGCTACTTAGTAAGCTTACCAATAGTAAATTTACATACTAGTCGCTTTATCTTATAGGGTAAGCACATAATGCTTTTGTCCCTTCATAGATTTCTTCATAACAAAATACCACCAGGCAGGAGTGGAAGCAGTGGTCACTTCCAGTGCTCTTTCTGCCTCAAGACCACCATAAAAAGGCAGGATACACTGAGGCATTTGCAGATCCATGACCATCCATGACGCCCAATTGGACGCTGATGCCGACTGCAGAGAGATGGGCATCACTTCCCAGACAGAGGAGTGCAAAGGTCTTAAATCGCTCTTCATTTTCTGTGGAGCTGCACTGGCTGTGTTCACTTAATGCTGTTAGTTGATTGTCAGTTTGATTGTCAATTCTCTCCAGCAGGATCTGTGAACCTACCTCATCTCAGCACTGACAAGCTGCCTGTATCGGTGAGTATATGTGTGTCTGTTTGTAAAGAAAGCTATCTGTGTGTGAATGTTTTGTGGTTTTTTCACATGTGCATATTAAACATGTGTGTGTGTGTGTGTGTCTGTCTCTGTTTCTCAGGTACATAGTGAAATGCAAGGACAAAGAGACTAAGCAGAGAGACCCTGAGACCCACCACCAGAATCCATCATGCTATTCAGTCCTAACCTGGACAACCCTCTCTGCAGAGTGCGCCATGCAAAGTTGCCAAATGTACTTTGTCCTCACTGTAATGTGCAGTTCCAAAGAAAAAATATCAAGAAGCACATTTACAGACAACATACTAAAGAAACTAAAGTTTCGGCCCGTCTGGACCTTTGTCAAGAGTATTTTAGAGAAAATAAAGTACCTCAGACCAAAAAGTTTGGGAACTACTGTTTTAAACTGACTACACACTGCCAGTCTGATCATGGACACCAGATGGAGCCATTTACCCATAAATACACACTGTCCAATATCCTCGGAGGTACTGCAAAACACTGTGGGTAGAGGGAGACCCTCATTTTCAAGGGTAGGGTTAGGGGCTGAGTTCACAACATACATTTCATCAAATAAACCGTAACATTTTAAAACACAGAAACAATTTAAAAGATTCAAATAAAACAGATAGAAACACAGAAGTCACTTATCAAGGCCCTAAATTGATTGGTAGATGGGTCGGCTTTGTGACGCATTTCAGGAATGTGGAGCGGCAAACGTAAAAGCTTCGTCTTGCCAAGGTCAGTCAGAGTATAAGCGACCTCGAGTGAAAGCCATTCATTAGAGCAAGTGGAATATGGACTTGTATCTTTTGACAGCTAAAAGTGAGGATGAAAGCTCCAGAGGAAATCTGATAAGTCGGTCCGTGTACATGGTGGCCAACGGATTTTCATTTTGAAAGGAAAAAAACAAAAACGAAAAATGGCCAGTTTCCCAATTACCATTAGTAAATAGGAAAACAAAAAACGGAAAACAACCCATTATTCGTTTTTTGTTTTGCTATTAAAAAACGGAAAACGAAAAACAATCTCGTTATCCGATTTTCTTTGATGTATTTGTAGATGGAACTCGGAAATTAAAATGTGTGTATAAATCTTATTCCTTTGTCAGTACCCGATCCGTACCGCCTGTAAAATCCGTTCTGTGCACTGCCTGATCAGTTCTACGCTTGCGCGAACACCGGCAAACTTCACAGCTCTATGCACGCATTGGCGTAAGGATGTTTGGACATTCCCGGTTACCGGAAGAAAACATTAGACAGTGACAGTAGACCGTTATGATGGCAAAGATGAAGTTTACAAGGTGTTTGCTGGAGTTGCCTAAAGTATCTGTTAATGATATACGGAGGGTCGTCCGGCCATCCAGTACAACACCATGTAGCAAATTAAATAAAGGCTTCAAATTTTACGTCGTCATTTCTTTGCAACTTTGAAGGTAATTTGCTAACACTAGCTAGCCTGAGCTAGAAGCCTTGCTTTGGTGTTATAAGTCATGACTCCGTCCTGCTTCAGGTTAACCATGTTTTAAATAAAGTTTAAGCATGTGTATACCTCTCACTGTGTTTGTACTTTTATGAAAGTATCAGGTAAAAACAGGGCTACAAATGACATCTCTGTGAGAGACCAGCTAACTCCTAGCAAACTATTATGTAGCTCAATGCTGGACATTTCACCCCTAATTCCGGTCACTTTACTGTATTTGTATTTGTTTAGTATTTGGTTTAGAAGCCTTTATTGGTGATTTTTTACGGTACAAAGTCCTGCTACATACGTACATAGCTAGCTATATATGCTCCGCTATGTCGCGTTAGACAGTCTATGGTTATTAGTCAAGACGAAGTATTAGGTAAAAACATTAACGTAAACAACACAACAACGATGTCGCTACACGGTTTTGGATCATTGGCGGTACTGGCCAATAAATGCTATTGAAGGGCGGGTCTTGGCGTGGCGGGAGTAACTTCCGGGTCACGAAAAAAATACCAATGCAAAATTAAGGAATACGACTTATACACACGTATTTTAATTTCCGAGTTCCATCTACAAATGCATCAAAGACAATCGGATAACGAGATTGTTTTTCGTTTTTTAATATCAAAACAAAAAACGAATAATGGGTTGTTTTCCGTTTTTTGTTTTCCTATTTACTAATGGTAATTGGGAAACTGGCCGTTTTTCGTTTTTGTTTTTTTCCTTTCAAAACGAAAATCCGTTGGCCACCAAGTACACGGACCTAAGTCAATATTTTCTTTGTCAAACTTGGGAGAACAAACCTTCAGCTTTAAAGCTGCATGTGAACGATTTGTACATGTGTATGAACAGTTAATAAGTGTGTTATCAGACGCTGTGAGGACCATTTATTAATAAGATTACAGCTGTGTTTTACAGTGTTATTCATTAACTGTTTATGCACCACTTAGTTAAAAATAAAAGTTTCCAGAAAAATAAATAACGAAGTAAAGTACAGATACCTGAAAATGAAGCACATTCCAACACTGAAAAACTGCGTGCTCATCCAGTGCCAATCACCTGGCTGCACCTGTGCTGGAGGCTGCCAACACGCCACACTGTGTACAAAAACATATTGACACACATAATTGGAATGGCTTAAACACCCCTGCTCTGTAGTTTTGGTGGTTTATGTAAACCAACAACATCATCTGGCTCAAACATAAAGTTTATGTCTTTCAGATGTTACCTGTCAACCTGGTCTCACGCCAGTTCGTAATTAGTCATGTTATTTTTATTTCATGAATTTCGACCATTACCATTTCACAAACTGCCACAGGGAAATTAAACGCCACACGCGGCCACAACAGGGAAATTAAACGCCACACGCCCGCGACAACAACGAGACGAACCGCCACATGGGGATCCGGTCCCCAGGCGCAGGGACACGATCCGCGGTCTCTGTGGCACGCAACAACAGGGACATGAAACACCACAACAACGGGACGGTTGAGGTTAGGAAAAAAAAGAACTGGGAAAGGAACCGTAAAAAAGAACTGGGAACGGAACCGTCACACGCCGGACACGCCAACAACAACGGGACGGTTGTAGTTAGGAAGAGAATAACGCGGAAAGGAACTGCAACACGCAGGACGGACGCGAACCCCGGTCTCCGGGGTGAAAGTCCTGTGTTGTTTGACCCATCCACCACCCCGACCAACCTCCCTACGCGAATTTTCTGCTTTTTATACCACTCCCTACCGTTGTCGTGCTGCGATCACGAAATATGCTTCCCATTTAAATACATTAAATTAAAATTCGTAATCACTACACGAAAAAAACAACATATTCGTGTCCTGTTCACGAATCAATAGATTCAATAACGTGACCATTTCACGAACTGCCATGAGACTGGGCTGTACCGGTACACCATGCCGACGTACTGCCACAACCTAATCCATCCATTTGTTGTTGTGTGTAATGCAGAGTACCATGTGTACCTATGTGTGTGTGTGTGTGTGTGTGTGTGTGTGTGTGTATATATATTATATTTATATTTATTTATTTATACACACAACTTTGGAAAAAACACAATTCCAAATCATGTTTCCTGTCAATTTACGGACATGAAGCACATGTTTTGACTTTGGTCTTTATTTGCATTAGAAGCTGACACAAAAATGGACAAAGTAAGGATATTGACACAAGTGAAAGAGACTAGAGACACAATCTGCAGTGTGAATGTAAACAGCCCCACCACCAAAATCCACAGTACACAGCAGCTGATTTGTTATTTAATATCAAAATATCTGTTTTTTTTTCATTATAATCAGTTGAAAACCAAACAAAATGATGATTTTCCATTTCCAAGTAAATATAAGTCAGTATATGAATTTAACTGTAATTTAAGGGATCAACAAATACATTTTTGAAGCTTTAAAAAAGACAAAACTGAATATTGTGGTGTTTTAACGCTATAGTAAGTAGTTTCTGTCACCCCCATGAGTTTGTCTTAGATTATTTATTTTTTAAAACACCCACTTAATACATCTAACTCTACTTATTTGCCATTTGTTTTAAATGTATGCTATTACCAAATAAATTAACCAATGCATTTCAAACATGGTTTCCCTTTCATCAAAATACAGTAGAGGACAGAGCATATGGATTTTTTTATTCTTTATTTGAAAAACACATTTTTCATTATCTTTATGGTGGGAGGAAACCGGAGCACCCCGGGATAAACCCACACAAACCCGAAGAGATTCAGGCTACATTTACATTGCTACGTTTTGGTTTTTAAGCAGTGTTTTGAGCCGTCAGTGTTGGTGTTGTCAAATGTCTCCGTTTGCAGCCGTTAAGACTGCAATGCGAGGTATAACCATAGCAAAAGATATTCTTTTTTAAACCAAAACTTAGCAATGTAAATGTAGTCTCAGAGGCCAAAACATCTCACTATTATGTAATTCAGAGAGACTTGTTTTATGTTTCATTATATGGTATATCAAATAACAAATAATGAAACACATATTGTTCGGCCTCTCATAAAGCCTACCTAACTTAACATGGATCAGTTTTTGGCCTCTGAATCCGGAAGATAAAATAGAATACCGTAGCGATACCCATGCCTTAGTGCTTTGGCTGGCTCTGGAGTAGCCCGGGCACTTGGGTCCGGGTGAGCAGAGCCGTTCGTGACTGGTTCGGGGTGCAGTCGGAAAAGCGCCGTAGTGTTTATAAAACAAGTTATGAGGAGGGGTGGGGGTTAGGCAAGTAGTAGGCCTACCATGATTTCTTCGGGCTACAGTGTAAATTGTGGCAACTGTGTGTATTAGTGCTGGGAAAACATTTGGCCTCATTTGCCACAATCGTTTCCAAAGAACGGGGTCGCCCTGACATTTTTTCGCTTGCAAATAATGCACATTTGCAACAAAATTACTTAATAAATGACTTTTTGAGCGGCAAACTTGTCACGTGCACATTAATTACTATAAAACACCTGTTAAACAGCACAGGTGGTTTAGCATGTTCATAATTAAGGCCTAATGGTGGAATTTGGGACACTAAACTGCACGTAGAATCTTCCATAGTGAATTTGGGACACTAAACTGCACGTATACCGATAATGGCATAGCACAAAGCTGATGGAAGGAACTAACCTTCATGTTGAATGGCATTCTTTACATGCACCTCCATGTGCTGCAAAACCTTTTGCCTACACCGGGGCTTGTATATTGAAGTGGGGCAAAGGGGACAATGATGGTCGGTACAGCACACCATGCATCGTGTGTGTTCTTTTTTTGCAGACATTTTTTAATTTTTTTTTAAGACAGTGATGTGTACCTTAAAGGGGTGATAGAATGATTATATATGGTATTTTACACTGTTCCTTAAGGTCTCCTAATAGGGTATGTAACATTGGTTGGGCTGAAAATTGCCCGAATGCTATTTTATTAGGCCCTTAACTACCCTGTGAATATGGCTCTATTTGGAACAAGAGCTTTTCTTCCAAATTTGGTATGCTCATGAATATTTAGATGAGCTGCGCGCTGATTGTTTGAGCGAACCCCATAGAAACACATTGGAGACGAGACAGCAGAGGCCTGTACTACGAATCAAGATCAACATGTCCAGGATTGCTTTCAGTTATCCGGCTTCACCAAACCTAACAACCGTGGCCCCGCATAACCTGTATCACGACGCTGGTTATCAACTAGTTCAATCAACCCAGGGTTTCCCAATCCAGCGGCGCGCACGTTCACATAAAAGAGGCGGTGTTTGCACAGCACGACCAATCGCAAACATCTACCAGAGCCGCATATTTTACATAAGAAGAGCAAACTATAATTCTACATAAATATGAAGAACACAGACACGGTTTTACAGGCAAAATGCAGGAAGGAAAGCTGGCAAAAAAAGCCGACGCTGTTTTGCGTAAATCACAATGCTTATCCTATCAATATCACTTCCAGTGGTGTAGTCTACGTGATAGCTCCAGGATGTCTATATACCCACTTAAAAATGTCCAATGACACGTAACATACTTTCGATTATATTTTTGATAGATTTTTTGTTATCCGTGCTTTTTTCTAAGGTAGCCTATTTTTTTTGCATAAAAGTGTATCGGAATGCAGGAAATGAAGTCGTTGATGCTTAAAACTTCCCTGGGGGAGGACACCCAGACCCCCCACTATGATATGCCCCCCTCCTCCCCAAAGGCAGTTTCTGGCCAATATACAGTACAGTACACCCACTATAATAGCCTACATTAGACTACACTGGTCACTTCCCCATCAGAAAGCCAGATTGGTGAGCTGGTCCGCTACTGCAACAACCTTAAGTATTTAAGCTTAACTCTACTGCCGCTGCCTCGGCAACGTTAGCTAATGTCCGCTAGCATATAGGCTAACTATAGCCAGTTAGCTTTGTGTGTAACGTAATAAAAACCCACCTATCTCATAGGAGCGAAGCTTAATATTTTATTCAATAACATTATGGTACAAAAGGAGCACTAATGCCACAGGTCTTATGTTGATAACATGGATGCAGATATAAGAAACTCCAAAGACAGTCGTAATATTTACCTAGCAGGCTAGGCTAACGCTGTTGCGCTAACGTTAGCAAAACATCGGCGTAGCTTTAGCTAGCAGTCTAAACTTGTCTCGAGTACGGCCCTTTAACTATCTACGGTCCAGACTCGAGTACTACAGCCCTGACAGGTATATTAGCTGAACAACTGAACAAGCTGCAGCTTTTCTGATTGATACAATGGGAGCCTGACTACATATGACCCCAATCTGCCCTTCTTATGGCTTGAAGCCATAACCTCCACCGGTTTTTGGCAAAAGCATGCTTCTCCCTAGGTATGTTAAACATCAGGCACCCATCACTGGCTCTGCTTGTGCAATTTACCACGCAACAACTCCTTGGCATTTTGACTTACACTATGCTGCTACTACTACTAGCTACACGAAACACGTCTTCTTTCTGCCCCCCGGTTGCGTGCGCAAGCAGTGATGACGTTGCCGAGAAATCCATGTATACATTGTTTGTCGGGCTATTTCGTTATTAAATTCACTATTTAATAAAATCAACTATATAAAGCTCAAATATGGGCCGTTTTATGAAAATTGATGGCTAATTGCAAATTTGGTAAGACGTGTTGGACTTTAGGAGCTCCACACAGTACACTCCACTTATATAACATATACCCCAAGGTCTTATAAAGCTAACAATGGTGTCCGATTTCAATTTAATGCATTTTTGTGAACATTAGCTAGGGATTTCGTTAGCTGCTACTGTCCCTTCAATCCTATGTGTACAGATCGCGGCTAGTTAGCTTCACTTTCGGCATAATTCGAATATATTTACAGTTTGAATTTCGTCACGCCATTTATATAACATCTACCCCAAGGTCTTATAAAGCTAACAATGGTGTCCGATTTCAATTTAATGCATTTTTGTGAACATTAGGGATTTTGTTAGCTGCTACTGTCCCTTCAATCCTATGGGTAAAGATCGCGGCTAGCTGCAGGCCCTGGAGCTCCATCAGGGCCTCGGGATTTTGTAGTCCAGCAACCCAGAAACGGTGACTTTGCGCGGGTATGGAGCACCGCGGGCTTCCCTTCGTGACGGAGATCCAGCTAGCTCACAGCGAGCTGGAGTCTATAAAGTAGGACACGGCGAGCGGCGAGGCAGCACCAGCCGCTGTCACGTAGCCTGCTGAGCTCCTGCTGAACTGCGACACACAGTTGGACAAAATTTGCAATTAGCCATCAATTTTTGTAAAACGGCCCATATTTCATCTCTACATAGTTGATTTCTCGCATAAAAAAGTCTCAGAAGTGAATTTAGTAATTAAATAGCGGACCTCTGGAGATCTGCATGACCTAGCTAGATTCAGAAGACTGCTGACCTAAGGGCAGTGGTGTAGCCTATGCAAATGTTGGGGCGTGACAAAGACTAGGAGTTGAGATGCTTACGTCAGCTTTTAGCTTTGTTCAGATTCGCCCGTTTTCAGCGGCAGTTTCAAAATGTGAGATTTGCAGAGGAAAGGGGTATCAATGGGATTTTGAGCTTCTATGTATGTCGTATTTACCCACCGAACTGTCGTTATTCAACTATGACAAGGTAAAATTGGTTTTGCATTCTATCACCCCTTTAAGGAAAATCACAGAAAGAAACCATCAAAGTCTGCAACCATAAAATGCTCTAGGTAACGTTAGCTAGCTAATATTCGCTAACAAATGCTAAAAACGCTGATGCTGTTTTAAATTAAAAGTCATCGCAGGTTTTATCAAATGTACGTTAACATCAGGGACACAACAATCAGAACAAAAACAAAAACATCCCGAAATCAGCAAACTATACGTATGGCTAAAATTGTTACTTTAACAGTTTAAACGTTTTTGTTGCAACAAATGTGCTCACGAACTTACCTGTGACTCCATCTTGATAATAATTCGCGATTTCGTATTTTTGACCGTCTGAACTTACCGTTGGACGCGCCTCGGCACCAGGCGGGAGGGCATGACACAGGAGGCTCCAGGCTGCAGCCATACCCGCCTCGAGCCTTGTGCTAGGCCTCATCTTGAATAGAATTATTAGAATCTGAATAAAGTATACTGTACTTTTTACTGCTAAAACACTGAACACTGACACTAATGCTGCCAGTTGACCTTCAGACTGTGGCTACTCTTAATGATTCTGGTTGCAATAACTAATGTTATGATTTGGCACCATAAATTATATATATATATTAGGGCTGTCAATCGATTAAAAAATGTAATCTAATTAATTACATACTCTGTGATTAATTAATCAAAATTAATTCCATACATAATTAACGGTGCCTGAACCGATACTTTTTAAGAAAGTAAAAAAAAACACTACACTAAACAACAGTTGGCGACATTAAAGAACGGCTTGTTTATTGCTAAGGCCATATGGTCAAAATGAAATAATTTAATAATAATGTAATCACTATAAAAATAACTTATTTCACTAGTAAATTGCTGTTGAACGACAAAAACAACCACCAGATAGGAAAAGGACATTTAACAATAACTTTGAATGCACCACAAGGCTGTAGTTTACCAGTTTCATTGAACGCACCGTCTGTGTTGTTTTTCCGACCGGCTCTTAATACATCCATGGACAACGGCAGCTGCAGATTGTTACATCCTGGTGTTGAATCCTCTACAGTAAAACACAGTCAAACTTTACACTGTTTAGCGTTAGCTGTCAGCATTTTAACCGTTTTTAATCCAGCTACTAGCTAGCGGTAAGCTAATGTTACCTGCTGTCGAGTATAGTGTTAACTAGCGTCACGTGCAGCGGTGTTTGTTACCTGTATCGTCTGTTTCAGAGCATCAGAGAGAAGCGCAGACATATCAGTGGCACCAGATTTCGGTAGCCAACCCTATTCAGGAAGAAGATTTTTACAAGTAAATGTTCCAATCAATGATCCAGGCAGCGCATTCTCGTCTCCCTCCTTCATTTTACAGTCGAATGGTGGCTAGAACGGCTCCGGGTCAAATGTCAATATGGAATGGATTAATCTGCGTTATTTTTTCTCAGATTAATTAATCGAAATTAACACGTTATTTTGACAGCCCTAATATATATATATATATATATATATATATATATATAGTATTAAGAACAATTACAATTAGTATGACTACAGCTAGTAAAAGTATTTTACTTGATCCCCAGGTTCTCAAATGCTCTGTGAACTGGAGCTTTTTGATATCCATAAAATAATAACTAATTCACAATGCTATACATGGCACAGACACAATTAACTGTAGGTGTTTCTCAAAGTCAAGGAAGGATCCTCCGAAGCCGGAATTTCGTGGATGCTACGTCATTGAAGTCCGTCGAAGGACTGTTCCAATGTCGAGGATCCTCCGAATTCCTCCAAGGACTGAGTCCTTCGTTCAGAGAATTTCCCATAGACAGTAAAGGATGCATATGTGTATCCTTCGCGCTCCCAAATCAGCCACAATCCTATGCGCGCGGCTTTGCCGGCTCGTTAAAAAAATTAAAATGGCGGACGTTAGCGGAGCGGTGACGGGGCAATATGCTTTCAAATTTAAGTATCTTTAGTGTTTAACGTTACCGTACATTTGTTAAAACAGTAGTACATATAAGTAAAGAGCTAACGGTAGGCTAGCGAACTGAAGACCTGTCATTTAGCTAACAGTTGTTAGCTTGGTTGCCGTCACCGGCATTTCTTTTATACATATTTAAAATAACTAGATAAGTTGTACAAACTATGTAACATTAACATTATACCATCCACAGCGTTATACTGATAGCTTTCTCGTCTTTTTTAACAGGGACTAAGGAACAAACAGAGGCGTTTATACGTCTACGTGTAGACAACAAGCAGCTGTTTACGAGATCACATTACACCTGGGAGACCTTGTACTTTGGGGTATTATTGTATGGACGTAATTGTTTATGCACATTTTAATGTAACTTGTGATTTTTGAAGTAAGCCTTGAATGTAAACCTGACAGACTTGGGCCTGCAGACAGTATATTTAGATGCAGTGTTGTGTACAATAGTAGTTATACATCATCACAACAACTTTTTGATCTTCACTGTTTAGGAATGCAAGTGTCCTGCCTCAGGTCAGGGGACACAGGATGGCAAAGCGCCATGGTTGTGAATAGTCACGTTATTTTGATTTACTGATTTGTGTACAGGTCACGATTTTCAAACCTGGTTTGGGGGACGCAACAATGGGGAAATGAGGCGCCACACGCCGGCCACAACAACAGGACGGGCCGCCACTTGCGGGACGTGATCCCCGGGCGCATCCCCAGGACGGACCGCCACATGTGGGACGCGATCCCCGGCCGCATCCCCAGGCGCAGGGGCACACAACGGGGAAACGAAACGCCACATGCCAGCCACAACAACGGGACGGGCCACCACTCACGGGACGCGATACCCGGGCGCAGGGGCATACAACAACAGGTAAATTAAACGCCACAACAACAGGATGGTTGCGGTTAGGAAAAGGAGAACGGGAAAGGAACCGTCAGACGCAGGACACGCCGACAACAGCGGGACGGTTGTGGTTAGGAAAAGGAGAACACGGAAAGGAACTGCAACACGCGGAATGCGATCCCCGCTCTCCGGGGTGAAAGTACTGTGTTGTTTGACCCATCCACCACCCCGACTAACCTCCCCGCGCGGAGTTTCGCCTTATCAATACTACTCGCTACCGTCATCGTTCTGTGATCACGAAATATGCTTCCCATTGAAATACATTGCTTTAAAATTCGTAATCACCACACGAAAAAAACGGTATTATTGTTTCCTGTCCACTAATCAATAGATTCAATAACGTGACCATATCACGAACTGGGCTGCTGCGGCAGTCTCGCCCCCCTGCCTTATTGCCTCGATCCAAGAGGACAAACCAGGGCCAAGCACTGCACAAGAGGTAGATGAAGGGAGAGACGAGGATGAGAAGGAGGAGAGAGTGAGAGACAGCAGCAAAGAGAGGCACAGAAGAGAGAAGAGGAGAAGGGAGAGAGAGGATCCATTCAGCTACTCAAGGATGATATTAAATACCAGAGGGAGGCAGATGAGAGGAGGGAAGCAGAGGCCAGAAGGGGTCAAATCTTCATTGGAGATTTTTCTGAATTACTGTCTGAAATCATGCCGAAATATGACCGGATCTTAATTGTAGGAGATTTGAATATTCATGTATGCTGTCCTACGAATCTGCTGGCTAAAGACTTTTTAAATCTTACTGATGCTTTAAACCTTACACAGTTTCTAAGTGGTCCGACACAGATCCATGGCCACACATTAGATCTTGTTTTGTCACACAGTTTGCCTATTTTAAACATTGAAATACACAAAGCTGTATTTTCTGACCACGCACCGGTTTTATTTGACGTTTCCCTTCCCAGCACTAATACTGTTAAGAAATGCGCTCCGCCTCGTCTCTGCAGGATGATTAAACCTGCCACTGCGGCCCAATTCTCCGAAATGTTCAATGTTATGGAGAATATAGGGTCATCTGCTTGTCTAGGTATAGATGAGTTGATTTCCTCTTTTTCATCTACCTGTAGCAATATTCTCGACACAATGGGGTTGGCTGTAAAACTGAATTGCCCCTTTGGGGATTAATAAAGTTATCTGAATCTAAAACCAGTAGGCTCAGCTGACATTTAGGCACACTTTTAGCATCAGCCCATCTATACATCAGAAAGTACAGATGGACGAATCAGACAAAGTCAAACAGAAAGAGTTGACAGAGAAATGGGCAGCCAAGAACAACAGACAGGACACCGGAAAACAATCGTCTGATACAGACAGACAGATACAGATTGGAGAGACACTGTGCGGCAATTAAGACAGACAACATCCCCACACACGGGGGGGGATGAACAAGACACCGTGCAGAAAGGACAGATAGTTTAAAGCAGTTTTAAGTGTAAATAATTACACAATTATTAAATAAATAGTTTAAAAAGGAGAAAATAAAATCTAGTATACGTTTTTGTATTCAAATAACAAACCACTTTATAAATGTTGCCTTGTATCCCTTTTATTAAATAAAAACACATTATTTAATACATTTTCATTGCGCCCCTAAAGTTCTTCATGTGCTCCTAAATTCTTCAACTTAAGAGCACACAAACTCTTTGGGAAAAGCATGACCTCCTCCAGTGGTAGTGACTTAACAGACATCTATTCAAATGAAAATGTTCGAGACTTGGAATTTCAAACTTTTACATAGAAATGAACATCGGTTACGTTCAAGACCTTGCCAAACAAGTTCCCACCATGCTGATTAAGCCTATCACTACCAGGGAAAGCAATCGTGTCGTTGTGGTCTGGTGGTGCCTTGGTCAGGGGCGCTGACAGGTAGGCTTGTGCCGATTGATGATCAGATCGCATTTCGACGATTAAAGGAATGATGGCCGATTGGTTTTTCCTACGCAGATATTAATGTGATTTTAACTAACTCAATATCAAAACTAAGATGTTATAAACGTTTCCTGTCTTTTTTCCATGAATCTGACATGTGATGGGCTACGCTTCTTTCGGAAGCCAGCCAGTCACCCAGCCTGCTGCCAGGGGACGGGAACTGCGTTACACCAGCTCGCACTGATCAACGTTACCGGGGGCTAAGTTATAGCAGCTTACATTGACGATAGAGTTTCCCTCGCCACCAACATGGCAAATAAACATTATTACATGTAGGCATAAGGCATAAGATGTTATGTCCAATTACATCTTTAATGTAGCCACCCTGTCAGACTGATCAGATCGCCGATTGAGTAAACATGTTGGGACGATTTGAAGATATTAGCGATCGCCCAAGCCTAGGATAGTGCTCCCGTCAGTGCCTCTGACCAAGGAAGGCACCACCAGACACAACAACTAACATACATGTTTTTGTTTGTGGGAGGAAACCGGAGCACCCGGAGTAAACCCACACGGACACGTGGAGAAGATGCAAACTCCACACAGAAATGGGGATCAACCCAGTATCTTCCTGCTATGAGGTGGCATTGCTAACCCGGAGTGCTCGTTCTAGTTATTTTCTGGGCGAGAAGTTTCAGTCATGAAGACTTTTTTCTGACATGCTGCGGACTGCAGAGAGTTGGAAGAGATGGGTGGGATAAGGTCATAACCTAATTTGTTATGTGACTCATCGGTCATGTTGGTCATGGGGAGATCCAACTTCTCTTTAGAATTAAAGATTTTCTGTTTTGAGATGGTGGATGCCCCGGCAGCAAATGATTTGATGCCAGGAACCGGCAGTAGCTTTTTGGCGATGGGGGGGAGACAGGCAGGAGTTGCTTTAAAGGTTTGCATCTTGGTGTGGACCTGTTTTTCTCTGGACTGCATGGGCAACACATTGGGGATGACTGGGACCGGGAAGGCACTTGGTTTGTGTTCAGGCACTTTGATTCCACTCTTCTTCAAGGCCTCACACAAGTCAAAGTTCCGCTTTTTTTCACTTAGGTACGACTTTGTGATGTTTGCTACCTTATCAAACAGTTTCCCATTCTCATTTTTGTGCTCTTCAACTACTGCTTGTAACATGTTATGCTGTCCCGTTAGTGCCATGACCTTTTTGCTTAGATCTCGGCTTACAAACTGGCACTTCTGCATCGATTCGAATCTCTCTGGAGACGGCAGCCTTGACATACTCTGCTTCAGCTCCGCGTACTTCTTCTCCTTTGCACTTATTATGCGATCCTTCCTCTCCAGTTTCTTAAGCGTGGCGTTCACTGTGTCTTTTAATTCAAGATTCTTCTCATGCATATTGGCAATGGCAAGTGGCTTGTCCGTGCTCACTTTGATGCGTATGTTCTGTGAATTGATGTTGAGGTCTGTGACCATCTCTTCCAGTTGTTTCTCAAGATCAGAATACATCTTCTCCATGACACATAACTTTTCTTTTTGGGTACCTTCCCTCCTGAGGATTACGCTTTTCTCACTGTGAAGTTTGTTTTTCTCCTTCGTTAGATGCCTTATCTTGTCCTCGAGTTCACTTTTCTCCTTCTGAATGCCAGTATTCTTTATATAAAGTTTGCTTTTCTCCTCCTGGAGATTTTTTTTCTCCACCTGAAGTTTCCCATTCTCCTTCTGAAGTTTGCATATCTGTTGCTGGTGTTTCTCCACCTCCAGCTCGAGGCAATGGATTTTCTGCGATATTTCTGACTTCTGCCAGCTCAAAGTGTCTTCCGGGTCTTTGTTTTTCGGTCTCAACTGAAAGCATTGTTTGTACGGCAACTGCTGCTTAATGAGGAAGTCTTTTTCTTTGGTCAGCTGGATCAGTTGCTCCTCCCGTTCATGGAAAAGTTTCTGCTCTTCCTTCCAGGTGTTAGAAAATTCTTTTCTTATATTCAGCTGCTTCCTCAGTTCAATCACCTCCTTCTTTAAAGACTCGTGACTTTTTTCAATTAAACTGTAAGTGTTAACTTTTCGTTTAAGTTGATTATTTTCCTCTGCAATGGATTTCGACTTGTCCAGTTCCTTTGTGAGATATATCAGCAGATTCTCATTTGCTGCAGGTGAAATATTATCTGCTATGTTTGTTGCATCCATCTTCTTCCTATCAAATCAATTACTGTAATTTTTCAACTGGACACTCTGGGGTTATGTTGAATCCCTCTGTAACAGCCTTCGTATACTGTGCGTCTGCTCATCACACTCTTGTCTGACCTGTATGCTGAAGATTCTACATTTAAATTCACATGCATAGTGATATCGTCACATTCCGGAATGACAACAAAGTCTTTTGGCACGATTGCATCATCACATTCTGCTTTGATTTTACAGTGCTGAGTCATCTAACAGGAAATGACCTCATTTAGCCCCGCCCACAAAGCACTAGGGGAAGGGCAAATGGCTGTATGGCATGGTCGTTTAGCCACATGAATATATACACGTAGATACCGCCTCCGGCTTGTTACCTGCGTCTGTGCCGCCGCCATTTTGGGACAGACATCCGACCCGTTCTGACCATAAGGACTCATATGTGAACATTAGATAAAGTCAGGTTCAAAATTGTTCTTTCATTTTGTTGACATATTAGAGTCAAAGGTTTTTACAGAGAGAATTTTGGATATCAAAGATGTTGTCATTTTGTCCAGTACGTACCGGTTGTTTCTGGTACCCAACCCTACTCTAAGCAAGAAAGCAAATAACTGTATTTCCCAAATTTCAAACTACTGTATTCTTTAAAAAAAAAATACTCCACTGATTAAGCATAAAGTATGATATATGATACATTGTATCAAACACAGGCTCTCCCCAGGGCTGCGTGCTCTCCCTCCTGCTTTTTATATTATACACTGACAACTGCAGGTCATCTTGGGAGAACAGCTACCTGGTGAAGTTCTCAGATGACTCAGCCCTGCTGTCCCTCCTCCAGGGCAGCCAATCGGACCATAACAGTGCCCTTAGGGAATTTGTCAGATGGTGTGATGACAGCTTCCTTGATTTAAATGTGTCTAAAACTAGAGAATTAATCATAGACTTTAGAAGGCACCGTGATGAACCAAAACCGGGTGTAATACACAATGAAAATGTTCAAATAGTCCAAACATATAAGTACTTGACTTGTTTGACTCACAACTGAAATTCAGTGAGAACACCGATAGTATCATTAAGCGAGCAAACCAAAGAATATACCTGAGGAAGCTTAACTCTTTTGGGGTCTGTAAAATAATTTTATGCACATTTTATCAAGCTTTCATTGAGAGCCTATTAACATTTTCTTTTATATGTTGGTTTAATGGACTAACCGTAAAAGACAAAAAGAGCTTGAACGACATTGTTAAGGTATGCTCAAAAATTACTGGTACCCAGTTAAAAGATCTCTGTTCTCTCTGGAAAACACGTGTTTTCCAGAAAGCAGACAGAATACTGTGCCAACCTGATCATGTCCTCGGTAATGGATTTGTTATCATGCAGTCAGGTCGGCGGTACTATGTGCCAATACGGAAAACTAACCGCTATGCCAACTCATTCATTCCCTCTGCTATAAGACTGTTAAATGAAAACACATAATTATAACTAAATTTTTTCTTGCACTCCGTTGCTCTGTTTCGTCACTGGCAGGTGTGTGTGTGTGTGAGAGAGTGTGTGTGTGTGTGTGTGTGTGTGTGTGTGTGTGTGTGTGTGTGTGTGGGCGGGTGGGTGGGTGTGTGTAATGATTGGGTCGTGTAAACGTGTGGATGTTACGGGAGAGAGAGAGAAGCTTCTGTATACAGGGGATGTATGACTGCTGCAGTACTATTTATTTATTTATTGTCTATTGTATGTTGTTTATTTTTAGGGCCCGAGCGCCGACAGCGGCGAAGGCCCTATTGAAACTGAAGGAATTATTAGGGCCCGAGCGCCGACAGCGGCGAAGGCCCTATTGAAACTGAAGGAATTATTATTATTTTCCCGGCAAATGAATTGGCTTTTTGAGGGGCTTAACATATTCAAAAACTCACCAAATTTGGCGGTCGCATCAAGTCTGGTGAAAATTTACGTATTTTAAGGGTTTCGGGAATATGCGCGCAAAAATGGCTCGCTAGCGCCCCCTACAATGTTAAAAAAAATTGAGCCCCTGCAGTGCGTTTAACGTAGACTCACGAAACTTGGTACACATATGTATCATGTCAAGATGTACAAAAACGTCATTGAAGCCATACCCTAAGCCCAACAGGAAGTCCGCCATTTTGATTTCAAAGTTCGAAATTAGTGCGATTTTGGCCATTTCCACATGTCGTACTTTAACGAACTCCTCCTAGAGATTTCATCGGTTTCAAATTCGGTCTGTGCCATCTTAAGACATTAAAGATGAAAAGTTGTTAAAAGAAAAACTTTTCGTCATAGGGCATGGCCGTGGCGGGGCGGCCATTTTGTGTGTTTCGCCGCCGAAACAGGAAGTGGGTGTAACTCGAGTGTACATTGTCCGATTGGCTCGAAACTTTTCAGGATTCATAAGAGTCCAACCCTGAGGACAAATAAAGGCCGATATTTACTTAAAGTCATAGCGCCCCCTAGTGGCAACAGGAAGTAGGCCTAAAAGTCAAGGTGCTATACTTTAACGAACTCCTCCTAGAGATTTCATCTGATGTACTTAAAACTTGGTCTCTATCATCCCAACACCTTAAAGATGAAAAGTTATTAAAAGAAAAACTTTTTGTCTGACGGTGTGGGCGTGGCGTGGCGGCCATTTTGAGTGTTGAGCGATGAACAAATAAATTGTTGTAACTTGAGTGTACGTTGTCGTATCTGCCCGAAAATTCTCAAGATTGACAAGGGCCCAGGTCTGAGGACACCTACAGGCCATATTTGACTTTTGGTCATAGCGCCCCCCGCTGGCAACAGGAAATGCGCCTTATATGACAAACATCATCCGATTTACATGAAACTTAGAATGTGTGGTCTACATGTGATAATGAGCCGGCCCCTATAATATAACCACGCCCACTTACTCAGACCACGCCCCCTTTCATAACATTTGTACCGTTTAAGGTAGAGTCTTGTGTGAGGTGTCATTGAACTCAGCAGAGAGTTGCTTCTTCATTGGTGATGGTTTGGCCCGCCCCCTATGCTTAAGCCACGCCCCCTTTCATGAATGCTGATCCATCTAAGGTAGAGTCTTGTGTGAGGTATCAGTGAACTCAGCAGAGAGTTCCTTCTTCATTGGTGATGGTTTGGCCCGCCCCCTATGTTCAAGCCACGCCCCCTTTCATAGCATTTACACCGTTTAAGGTATACCCTTGTGTGAGGTATCATTGAACTCAGCAGAGTTCCTTATTCAATGGTGATTGTTTGGCCCGCCCCTCTGTGCTTAGCCACGCTCCCTTTCATACATGGTGACCCGTTTATGGTAGAGTCTTATGTGAGGTATCAATGAACTCAGCAGAGACTTCCTTTTTAATTGGTGATGGTTTGACCCGCCCCCTATAATTTAGCCACGCCCCCTTTCACAGCAAATTAACTGTATGACGTAGAGTCTTGTGTGAGGTATTGTTGCACTAGGCAGGGAGTTCCCTTTTCATTGATGACGATTTGCTGCGTCTGAGTGCCGCGCAAATGCACGGTCGCAAGGAGCGGCGTCCGCCGGTAACCCCGACGCGCCGAGGCGCGAGGGCCCGTCCATCGCTGCTTGCAGCTTTAATTACAAGTTTTTATCATAAAATGCAATCCTGTTGAGGCTACAATCTAGTATGGATTGTAGCCTCAAGGGACTGTACGATGCTATTTAAAAAAAAATCATTTCCCAAATTTGTGAAATGAACTCCGTCTCTTATAAATATGCCAGGACAGTCAAACTTTATGCAAGGATGCCTTACACTGTCTCCACCCAATTCCCTCACAATTTGCCCATCTCTCTGTTCACCCACATTCTGGTCTTGTTGATCTTTGGTCATCAATGGTCTCAGTGACATCTCTCATTGATGGAAGAGAGAATGATCTTAGGAAAGATGCCATGGAGGTGCAGCAGGTCCTGCTTCATCACTGTGACAAGTTCCACACCTTTGATGTTGCCAAGATCGTTGCCACCACAGTGAATCAGCAGGACATCCGGGAATGTTCTTCCTCTCAAAGACTGATGAAAAAAGGGAAGAAGGTTCCTCCATCTCAGACCACCCCAGCCAAACCACCACACACGGCCATCTAGTCCCAGGTTCCTCCCTGTGGTCTGTCTGGCTCTCTCTTCCCCACGTCGGATGTAGCTGTCTCCTATCAGCCACACTTTCAGACCTAGATATTATAAAATATATTGGATTTTAAAAAAGTACTTGGTGCTCTTCTTTACACAAAAATGGTTTATTAAGCTCTCATATACATTTTATATTGTGTAAAGGACTAGCATTACAGGTACTAATCATACCCTAAAAAAATTCCATGAATTTGTGTATCACCTTTATGAAAAGATTATGCAAATAGAATAAATAACAATGCTTGAATATAGCCTAGTTCACCTTGTCCAAGTATGGCCGGGACCACATTGGGGTTTGTCCTTTTGGGCTCAGTCCATCCAGGAGCGTCTTCCAACTCTAAATAAAGTAAGTAAAAAACATGTTCTCCCTACTTTAAAAACAAAGAAAATTATCAGCAAATGCATATTCAGTTGAGTTAACTAGCACTCAGACTACTTATGTATGTGTTTTGCTATAATACATATATCCTGCCAGGTCTATCAATTTGTGTATCATCTTCATGAAAGGATTATGGAAATATAATATATAAATGTTGTTCACCTTGTCCAAATACCGCCGGGACCCCAATGTTATCCTCAGTCCTATCTGCCATCTAAAGAAAGTAAAAACATTCATGTTCAATATCCAAAACACAATGTTTTTGTCTTCCTATCTACCAATGACAGAGAAAAGAGTGATTGAGAGCACATGGATGTAAAGTTAATGTTAACTTTACAGTACTATTTTGTCCTACATTGGCCCTTGCCTGTATGTACAATTTCTAACGTCAGATATTTGTTTAAAATGGAAAATACACGCAAAACGACTAAAGTTAAACCAAAGGCCAACATTAGCTTTGCCACAAGAAATTGCTAAAATCTAATACTGTATACATATTTACTACAGCATTATGTAGCTAAACCAGGTGTATCATGTTGACATACAGTACTCTGCTAAGTATTAGCTACATCCTATTTTTTTTAATCTTACCTTATTCAGCCAAAACCGATTTTTGTAGGTGTATTTTTGTAGTGTCGTCAACTCGTGTACAGTAAGCGAACAGTGTACAGTAGCGGGGGAGGGGGAGGAGGGGGATTTAAATACAGCGCGGGCCGATCACTTACCCTTTCTTTCCAGCGTCTGTGGCGGTAAATCTTTTTCTTTGTCTTTACAGCCAGCAAGAAAATCAAACATTCTTCAAAATGCCGTCATGTGTCGCCCACAACTGCGTGAAGCGATCAGATGATAGATCCAAGGTTACTCTGTTCAGGTATGTTGAAATGATTTCAGTTGCAATATACAGCATTATATTTTCTATTATAGTTTTTTTTATTTATTTATGCTAATGCTACCAAGCGTAATAACTAGCTTAAACTAATTAGCTTTACATTTGATAATATGTTATTGTTATATATTCATGGTGTGATCACATAATGGATAAGGATCACATTCTCTTAATATATCCAGGATCACATCTGTGTAACATTGATAAACAATTAAGAAAATACTCTCAAGTGATTTTTACACTTTTTTTTATTAAAGAAACGTTGCATTTTTTTAATTTACTTTAACAGACTGTATTGTGACTAATTTAAGTAAGGTATAGATCATGCTTTCTAAAGGGATTTTCTGCAGTGAGTGCTTTTACTTCAACTGATTACACTAAATATTTTACAGTTTTCCTGTCCTTGATAAAAAAAAGGAGGTGTCAGTGGGTCAGAAACATTAACCGCAAAAATTGGAAGCCATCCCGCCACTCCCGCATATGTGCTCACCATTTCACAAAGGAGTGTTTCCTAACTGGCAGTGCGGGAAGGAAACTAAATTCAACTGCTGTGCCTACAATCTTAGACGTCACCAGTGACAACAGAACCGCTAAGCCACGGGTGGTAAGTATGCAGACACAGGTGAGTACTGTGTACTTAGATCACTTGTACATGGCTGTAAGTGTTACTTCTGCCTCAGGAGAAGTCACAACTTGTGAGTCAGAGATGGATGTGACATTACCAGAGTCAGGAAATGTTGAAAATAGCATTACTCAGCCAAACACTGATGACCACAGTTATATCGGAGTATCTCCCAAAACACTGAAGTACCAAATCGGACATAAATTGACCACCTGCCGCAAAAAACTGAAATTGGAAAAACAGAAGACAAGACTTTTGCAAAGGAAGATTTCCAGTTTAACTGAGGTCATCAGTGTGCTGAAGCAGAAACTGCTGATATCAACAGGCTGTGCAGAGATGCTGGAAACCTCCTTTAGTGGTGTGTCAAAAGCGCTACTCACACGAATCACACAAAAGAAGAAGGTTAAAGTGTCTGAGGAATTGCGTTCATTCGCCATGACTCTGCATTTTTATTCCGCTAAAGCTTATGCTTATGTTCGTGAATGCTTTGACCTTGTTCTGCCACATCCCGAAACCATACGGTCGTGGTACAGCAAAATCTCTGCAGCCTTTTCTGCCATCAAGTCTTGTGTAGAGGACAGAAAACGTGAGGGAAAAGAAACCTTGTGTGCCCTCATGATGGATGAAGTGGCCATATGAAAGCATGTGGAATATGCTGCTGGGAAATTCCATGGATACGTGGACCTAGGCTGTGGCATTGTCGATGACAGCCTACCACCAGCCAAAGATGGCTTGGTCCTCGTGGTTGTTGCCATTGATGATTCCTGGAAAATCCCAGTAGCCTACTTCTTAATCGATGGATTGACTGGAGAAGAGCGTGCTAATATCATCAAGGATTGCCTTCTTCGACTCCATGACATCGGAGCACATGTGATGTCACTGACGTGATGGTCCATCATGCCACTTTTCCATGTTGAGAGCCCTAGGAGCAAGCTTGGATGTGCATGACATGAAACCCTCATTTCCACATCCGGCAGATCCCTCAAAAATGGTCCATGCAGTACTTGATGTGTGCCACATGCTGAAACTGATCAGAAATACATTGGCTGACGGAAGTCATTTGCTAACGCCAACAGGAAAAATCAGTTGGAAATATCTCCAGGAGTTAAACAAACTTCAGGAGTCGACTGGAAACAAGTTGAAAATGGCCCACATATGGTGGGATAAACAGAAGATGAAGGTGAAGCTTGCAGCCCAGGTGTTCAGCAGCAGTGTGGCAGATGCTCTTGAGTATTGCAACACACAGCTCCATCTGCCGCAGTTCAGAGGATGTGAAGAGACGGTGGACTTCCTGAGAACTATTGATGCTGCCTTCGATGTTCTCAACAGCAGGAATCCTCTAGGGAAATGATACAAAGCACCGCTGAGGACATCTAACAAAGACTGCGCTGAAGAAATCCTTCTGAAGGCACAAAAGTCTCTCCTGGAACTGAAAGATCAGACAGGCAAACCGCTGCATGCTGGGAAACGAAAAACTTGTGTAATTGGTTTCATTGCCAGTTGCATAAGTGTATGGAATGTTTTCCAGGAAGCTGTGTGTAGGCCAAATGCCCAATACCATTACCTCCTCACTTACAAGCTGAGTCAAGATCATCTTGAACTGTTCTTTTCCTCTGTCAGAGCATGTGGTGGCTTTAACAACAACCCTACTGCAAGACAGTTCACAGCAGCATACAAGCGTCTTCTTGTGAAATTGCAAGTGAAGACTGGAACAGGCAATTGACCTCTCGCCGGCCCCTCCCCCAAAATGGCCATTGTCCAATCACACATCATAGCAACCGTTACTATGTGAGCAGGTCCGACAAACATTGACTCCAAGCAAGATGGTGAAGCGGTGCGCCCACGGCGTTTGTAAATCGGACACTAGATACCCCCAGAGATTGTCGGGAGGAGTTGTGTTCTTTCCATTCCCAAAGCCGAAAAAAACACAACGTGAGCGGTGCCTACAATGTATAAAACAGTGTGAACGGTCCCACTCCCAGTTAAATGTGTCGAACATTATGATGCATAAATACGTCTGCTCAAAGGTAAGGCTAACAGCTAACTAGTTACCGTGTTGTCTAGATCTACTAACTAGAGGCAAGAACACAAATTGGACCAAAGTTATGATTACCATGGATATCATTGCCAGAATGTTAACATAAGGTGTGTCTCAAATCGCGCACTTCTGTACTTATACTAGCTTTTTGAGTACACTCAAAATGTCACTCATCGAAGTGTTAACTTGTTGTTCACTTAACGGTCGCCATCTTTGCTACGTAGCGGAAGGGGCGGAGCTAACAAAAGTTTAAAAAACTTTCGATAATGGCGGCCGAAGACACGACAGCGACCGAGCATTACAAATGTACGTTTTAATCATTTTGCTATACTTGTATAACATATAAGCCACCTGTTTATGTATATTAAGGTCATTTTGCAGTCGGTGATGATTTTTGTACCGCGAATTATAACGTTTATATGTACTGTAATTTGACGTGCTGTCAAGCTAGCTTTAGCTAACCTTAGCTAGCTATCTTACAGCGGCACAGTTAAACCAAAGAGTATGAAGTTACTTCTATACCCCTGATGTTCACAAAAAAATGTGTTAAATTGAAATCCGACACCATTGTTAGCTTTATTAGACCTTGGGTTAGATGTTACATAAGTGGCGTGACGAAATTCAAACTGTAAATACTCTAATTACGCTGAAAATGAGGCTATCGTATAGCCACACTATCGTCCTTACTGTAGAAGATTTAGCGTTAGATGTGTGATCTTGTAAATATAAATTACATATTAGCAGTAATGTTACAGTACGTTAATGCATGTAATGTTATAACGTTTTAACAGTGCTGTTTCTGTCCTGATCTGACTTATATAATCGTTAGGGACAGACGAGGACACAAGGTCCCTCATTCAGTGGAGGACGGTGAACGCCTCCAGCTTTACGGGCAAGCGGAATGCTGCCCTGAATGGATATGAGTAAGTAAATGTGTATAATATCTTCCTATCGTTATATATTGTACTGTGGTCCTATATTTTACATTGCTAGCCTCATACAAATTGTATTTTCATTAGGGCGTACATTCAAAGTCGAGAGCTGAAGGACAGGGTTACCCCCCTTTTTTAAAAAAAAAATGGGAGAACCTGAAACAAAAATACAAGGTTGGTTAACTGTCAGAATAATTGTGAGTTAATCAGCCCTAAGGATGTAAGCATTTAATTTTAGTTTGTTTTGATCTTAAATTGAAGTGTTTTCTGTTGTCCGTAGGATCTGAAATGCCCCAGAACTGGGGTCAGCACTGAGGGGGGTGAGGCAACCGCTGCGTCCTGGAAGTGGTATGCTTTGATGGATGAGGCAATTGGGGGCAGGCCGTCTGTAACGCCGCCTGTCCTCATTGCCTCATCATCCCAGGACTTGGCGGTTGTTGAACCCCCCTCGGTGGTGACCCCAGAAAGGGACACAGCCAGGGCTTCCACGGCATCCACTCCAAAACGGAGGCGAGTGGATGTCGTGGAGGCCCTGAAGGAATTAGAAGAGAGGGAGCAGATGTACGAGCAGGAGATGAAGAAGATGGAGGAGAAGGCAAGAGAGAGAGAGGAAGCAAGAAATGAAAGAGAGGAGAGGTGGCACCGTGAGGCAGTGGAGAGAGAGGAACGGCGTTTCGCAGAGATGAGGGAGAGGGATGAGAGAAGAGACAAAGAGATGAGGGAGAGGGATGAGAGGAGAGACAGGGAGGTAGGCATGAGGGAGGAGCGCTTCCTGTCTTTGCTGGAGAAGCTTGTAAATAAATAAATGTAATTAATAACTATATGATCTGTCTATTATTACTGTACTCTGAAAGTGTGATGGTTACCCTCCGATATATATATATATATATATATATATATATATATATATATATATATATATATAGAGCACCTCGCTCTAGACAGGTGCCCAATGAAGCGGACCTGGAGTTGGTTTTGTAGAGGCTGCCTGTAGGGAGTCATGAGGGCGATGGGTTGCCTGAGGCAGGGGTAGCCACCATCCCCAATGATGCAGAAACCAGGTGGAGGGTACCTTTGCTGGTAGTACAGGGGGCTGTTTTAAAACCCTCGCATCATGAGCCGACCCGGGGAAGCCAATGAAAACGTCGATGAACTTGGCTGTGTGGTCACACACAGCCTGAAATTGAACAGAATAAAAAATCTTCCTGTTCAGGTAACAGGCTGCGTCATCGATGGGGGGCGTCACACGGACATGGCAGCCATCAATGCTGCCGACAACCCTGTTGAAGGCCGCTGACCCGGCCAATCGTGCAAAACCTGCACCAACATGAGGCAAGTCCTCCTCTGATGGAAGGCAAACGACCTGGGGGAGGAGAGAGAGGACTTTCCTGCTGGTCTTGTGGACAGCACGGTGCACAGTGGCCCGGGGCCTAGCAAAGGCTCTGGCTACAACACGGTAAGAGGTACCGCTGGCGAGCCAAAAGAGGAAGACGAGGGCCTCGATGACAGGTCCCCAGCCATGGTCACACGCCGTGCTGAGGATGGCCATCAGACCGTTAAAGGATCCCCTGGAGAGTCTGAAGTCTACCCTCATGTCGCTTTCCCCATCAAAGTACAGTGCCAGCAACGGCACCGTATTGTTCACCTGGCAGTACTGCCTGGGGTTGGGAGCCTGTAGAACAATTAACACAGGACCATCTTTTAAAATAAAATTGTATTGAATGTATTTCATGTGGTGTGTTATCTTTAGCGTTGTACTTTGTATGACTGTAGCTAGAATCTATTTAAATGTCTATTGGGTTTCCTATGCCTTTATTGTCACTGTAATTGGCTAGCTAATAGATGAATCATTAAAATTAAACATTCTTATATAAACATAATATGACTATCTATATTAATTTTAGCTAATATCAGTTGGACACAATTTTATTCCTCCACTTTTGCTATAATAACTCATAATGGTCATTTTGGGGTATTTAAAAAAAAAAATGAATTAAGAGCAAAGTATGAACATCAACATACCGGTATGTTTTCCGCTAAAAGGAGTTGGATGACACGACGGCGTCGTCGCAATCCTCTCATTCTCACGAAAAACAGAGGGCAAATACAAGCAACAATAAAAACAATCGCATTCATTTTGAAGAACAAAGCAGAAAATGTAATTTTCGCGGGCGACAATAGGTGGCGGGAATGCTCTGCCCTGGGTACAATTCACAATTTCACAGAAGAAGAAGGGACTGCGATGTTTTGATCGTCACTTCCGGTAAGTACATAAGGCAGTGCGCGATTTGAGACAACACTCACCCGTCAAATTTTACGCACTATGCAAGTAAGTACATAGTGTACGAAGTGCACTTTCCTTAGTGCACTAAGGGAAGTGCGCAATTTGAGACACACTACTACTCTCTAAGCTAAGTTTAACGAGCCCTTTAGCTTTAGCCAACATTAGTTAACATGTTAGCTAACGCTAGCTACATTGCTAGCTGCTGTTGTGTTGGGTCTTTGAGCTCCTCAACTTTATTTTTCGTCAGTTTACAACAAAGTCAAACATAGCGCCCCAACAAGCAACTTTAAATAATTTTGTTTTTATCTTTCATGTAGCATTTTATGAATGGAAAACCTACCCGAGTTCCCCAATCCCGCATTTGAAGTACAGGTCATGGGGTTTCTCAGATTTCGCTTGAGACCGGTAAGCATTAGCCTCGATAGTAGTCGTGTCTCCTTAATTGCGTATTTTTATATTTTGAATATATCCCTCCACGTGTTTGACCATTTGTTTGTCGGACGCAGCAACAGTAACTAAGGGGGGCGGGGCTCGGCGAAAGGCTAATTGCATCCTCCGTGACAACACCACCATCTTGGAGGCAACACCTGCGGCAGCAAACACCTCGCGCAGATATGACCTTCAGCCTGTTGAGCATGCAGAGCCAGAGCATGATTACCACCAATGCCCAAATGTTGATGCTATTTCTGAGTACAAAGACGCAGCTATCAACTACATTGCTGGCTTTGTTGTAAAAAAGATCAAAGAAAAGCACAACTGCATGACATGTGCTGATGCGCTGACTTCTGATTCCACTCTGCATCCCTTTGTTCTCCTGAAGACTCGTGGAGGTTTGCAAAAACCATCACCTGGGATAGTTGCTGTTTGTTCAGAGGCAGAGCATTGCTTTTAACGGGTTTTGAGATCAATCTGGCAAGCTCCCCCAGGGATATGGCTTAACATCAGCCATCACATATCAAGTTCTGGATTACAGTGCAGACAAGATGTTCCCAGAGTTGCATGACCACAAATTTGAAACCACTGTTGAGGACAATCATGTACATCTACTGGTGAAAATGGCATCCTCTATATACTGTAAAGTAAGGATGCACCACTTAGCCAGACGTGAAACTGAGAAAATGACAAAAGACATTGCATTGCATAAATACACCAAGTTGGTCCATTTTCATCATCAGTAGTTGCATGCTGCTACATGCTGAGGGTTGCTTAAATGAACAGCTTTCTTATTCTGTTTTTATATAACTTCTGTATACTGTAGTTTTCACTGTATATACCTCTAATTTATTTATTCAAATTTATTTTAATTTTATTCTGTTTGTACTCTGCCCTGCATGAGTTTCCACTGACGAAGCCTCAGGTCCTGGCCAACGCTCTGGCTACAACTTCCACCACAAGGATGCGTAGAGGATAAACTTCAGGGAACGGCACAAACAATGCCTAACTTCCCGGACCCCAGATTTCATTGATCATGGGAGGGCATCCTGTGCTAAGAGGGGTCCCATAGAGGACTATTTCAGGCTCCTCATTTTCAGGCTCCTCACCACCACCCTGGAGGAGCATGTGTTGAGGGAGAAACCCCCGTCAGATTTATAACTGCGATGAGACGGGGTTTCTCAGATTTCGCTTGAGACCGACTCCAACAGACGCCAAGTCATTGTGCCCCGTGGGACCAAGCATGCATACAGGCAGGCCCAGGGAACGAGGGAGCACATCACCGCCCTGGCATGCCTCAATGCAGCTGGGGAGGATATCCCCCCATTTATAATCTACAAGGGGGGATATCCAGGGGGCCCCTACAATAAAGTAGGGGTTCCCAATGCCCTCTACGGGAAGTCGCAGGCAGGGTACATCGACAGTGAGCTTTTCAGGAAGTGGTTTGTCGGGCACTTACTTACTAATAAACTATGCCAAAAGCACTGGCAAGGTCAGGAGGAATATCACCAAGGCCAGGATACTGACGGCCCAGGAGATGTCCGACACCATTGAGGAGGTGGAGGACCATGCTACAAGGCGGGAGGCCCAAGCTCTGGCCAGACGAGACCAAGAGCAGCAGCGGGCCAGAGACACCGGCCCGGCAGCCACTTCCTCTACCCTGCCTAGCGGCTCCCGCCACAGCCGCAGAAGAACTTGGCCCCTCAGGGCTGCTCCAGCAACCAGCTCCGGCATGTCCATAGCCTGCCCCTCAGCACACTCTGCCCCCTCTTGTACCTCCCACGGTCCCCAGCTGCCTGCCACCAGCGGCCGACCATCCCAGATGAGCCTGCCTGCAGAGGGACACCACCATCCTCCATCTCCTGGTCAGCAAATTATATTAATCAGTCAAAATACTTGTATTAAACCCTGTTTACCCTGACCGTGTTATAATAATAAAATATTATTCTTTTAGAGCCTTTCAACATCGGGCGCAGGATTGGGTCGCTGAGGGTCCACTTCTTCCCCGCCCTCCCACTGTAAATACTTAATATAATCTGTTAAAAACAAGCAACATCACTCAGATCACGTGACTGACGACCGCAATGGCTGCCCAGGACTAAAGCGCCGCACTCACCTCTATTCCTTCCAGGTCTATTCCTTCTTATTCTACGTCAATTGTTTTTATTTGTCGACACAGTGACTCAGTGGAATGCCAGCAGGAGCAAAAAAGCATTTGTTGTTGCTGTTTAACCGGACACATTATCAACATGGCGACGGCCCCTAACACGGCTACTGATGCTAGCGCAGAACTACACATGGAAAACATGATGGCCAAGGTCTTGGAAAAACAACAAATTGGGCTTGAATCAGTGGTCCGCAACGCAAAATTGATACCTCGCTGCAACACATCAGGACAGAGCTTGAAAGAGGGAGCTACGGTACGGGATCTGGTGCAACGACTGGATAAGACGCAGGAAGACAACAGGCAGATGAGAAACACGGTGAAAGTCTGTGTTGATGACCAGAAGAAATTTAGCTAGTTCAAGTTAGCCGAAATGGAGGCCAGATCACGATGTAACAATGTACGCATCACTGGACTGAAAGAGGGCAGCCAAAAAAACAACCCAGTTGGGTTCCTGCAAAATCAGTTACCGGTATGAATCCCCTCCTTACAAAACAGGGCTATCATCAAGATTGACCGAGCTAACGTTGCGTAGCCAGCCAGGTACTTCGGCAGTAGTTTCAGCGAGCTAACCACGACAGCTAACACATCCACAAGTGTCTCTATTTCAAACATCACTGCAGATTGACTGCTTTTAGCAGCAGAGGTTGATTGTGGGCGACAATACTGTCGTGGTTAGCTCGTTCGAAACTACTGCCGATTGCCGAAGTTGCTGGCTGGTTACGCAACGTTAGCTAATTCCGCTAGCATACAGGCTAACTATAGCCAGTTAGCTTTGTATGTAGCTAACAAAAACCCACCCATCTCGTAGGAGCGAAGCTTAACATTTCATTCAATAAAATGATGGTACAAAAGGAGCACTAACGCAACATATCTTATGTTGACAACGTGGACGCAGATATAGGAAACTCCGAAGGCAGTCGTAATATTTACCTAGCTAGCAGTCTAGGCTAACGCTGTTGCGATAACGTTAGCAAACGTCGGCGTAGCTAGCTGTCTAAACTTGTGAAAAGCCGAACAGCATCCCCGTCCAAGCTGTGTTTCACTTTCCCTCCAATATTATTATACACATAATAAAGACACATGGACTCGGTCGAGACCAAAAGCCATATTTTGCAACACCAGTGGCACAGACCCACTGAGAGAGCCCATAGACAGTGAACAGAGACGGGGCTTTCGTCTGTCGTCTCCCCAACGTGACGTAGTGCAATGCATTGTGGGGGAAAAGAGAATCATTGCAAACCGCTGTAAAATAGTACAACTTTTTCGTATTTTATTCCGTTTTGTGATATCCATTGTATTTGATGTTGTTGGGTAACAGTTTAAATGTTTATTACCAACAAGCAAATTGCACAAATTCATTAGAAAATAAACCCTGCAACATGGTCTTTAAGTAGTGTTCAAAGGGATCTGGCCAATTGGTCTGCACTGCCAGCATCACTACTCCAGGATTGCTGTTGTTAAAATGAACATAGTTCTTCGTGTGAATTTCTTAAGTTTTTAAAATTTCTGGAAAAAACTTGATACCTTAATTCAGCAGTATATTTGAAATGATAAACAACCTAGGCTAAAATACTCTTGGCCCTCCCCAACCTTAAAGTGTATCACAGAGCCTTTCAGCTACGGGCCCTTGTGTACGGACCCCTCATCTACAGTCCCATGGAGAGAAATAGAGCAAAACCTCACTGGAAGTCTAAAGCTACGTTTACACCGCAAGTCTTAATGCCTAATTCGGATTTTTTGCTCAGATCCGATTTTGTTTTTAGCTATTCACATTACCTTTTGAAATGTGGCTTGTATCAGATTCCAGTGTGAAGTGTTTGCGGTTTCGCACTGACCCGCATGCGCAAAAGACAATATATACAATGACATCAGACGCAGTGCGCTGTTGCACTAAAGTTAGGGAGGTTATGGAGGAAGCATTTTCGCTTTTATTTCAAAATATTTGTGTAATGGCAGCCATAACATTAATGAGCAGGTGCTGAGGAGGAGAAGAATGAAGAGAAAGAGAGACAAATTGGCTATTTTGGCCTTTTACGGGGTTAATGCTGCAAATTCACTACAGAGGTCTGTGTCACCAGACGACAGTTTTGCACGTCAGGACCGCTTGTCAGGACCGCTACGGGCCTCCACCCGAGTTTCATCTGGCTTCGCCCTGCCCAGGCATAGTCCTATCGCACGCGCTCACGCTCCACCTCCCCGACAGTGCGGGCGAGACGGGCCAGTGGTGCGCCCGACCCCGAGGGATCGGGATCCTCGGTTAACTTTAAAAGTTTTTTTTCAAAAAAGCTTTCAAAGTTTTCTTTATTTATGGTCAATAAACCAATTTTATATGACATTATACCTCATTTTTTTAGGTAAAAAAGCAGAAATTATGAATTATTTTGACAAGTGGATCACAGACTGGTGTATGTTAAAGTTTTGTCAGGATACTGTTTTAGAATCAGAATCAGAATCAGAAAGGGCTTTATTGCCAAGTACGTTGCACATACGAGGAATTTGTCATGGTGTTGTTGGAGCATGTCACACATACAAATATAAGAAGGATAAAAAGATATAAACACCATAAGTATAAACATATACACACAGTACGTATTAATAACGATAAAATAAATTTAAATAAATAGTAAAATAAGTTAAACAGTAGTGAAAAGGGACGCTACAGCAGAGTAGGTACAGTGGCATGAGGAGCCAGAGGTGGGGTGTGGAGAGAGTCGGGGGGTTCCGGGCCTTGTTTAGAAGGCTAGTGGCGGAGGGGAAAAAACTGTTTATGTGGCGTGAGGTTTTGGTCCTGATGGACCTCATCCTCCTGCCAGAGGGGAGTGGCTCAAAGAGCTTGTGTCTGGGGTGGGAGGGGTCAGCCACAATCTTTCCAGCACGCTTCAGAGTCCTGGTGGCGTATAGGTCCTGGAGCAGCAGCAGATTGCAGCCAATCACCTTCTCAGCTGACCGAATGACACGCTGCAGCCTGCCCTTGTCCTTGGCAGTGGCAGCAGCGTACCAGATGGTGATGGAGGATGTGAGGATGGACTCAATGATGGCTGTGTAGAAGTGCACCATCATTGTCTTTGGCAGGTTGAATTTCTTCAGCTGCCGCAGGAAGTACATCCTCTGTTGTGCTTTCTTGACGAGGGAGCTGATGTTCAGGAAGCGGAAAGACTCCACAGTGTCGATTGTGGAGCCACAGAGGGTGATGGGGGCAGGTGGGGCTGGGTTCTTTCTGAAGTCCACAACCATCTCCACTGTCTTTAGAGCGTTGACCTCTAGGTTGTTTTGCTTGCACCAGGTCACCAGGTGGTCAGCCTCCCACCTGTAGGCGGACTCGTCTCCATCAGAGATGAGTCCGATGAGGGAGGTGTCGTCCGCAAACTTCAGAAGCTTGACGGACTGGTGACTGGAGGTGCAGCTGTTGTAAAGGTGTAGCTGTTTTAAAACCATTTAAAAACATTTTTACAAATGCTATAAAATTGAATGAAACACCCAAAATTCAATGAAAGTAATCATTAATATTACTTGCATGGAACGTTGTATGGAACCCATAAAACAAATTTTAGAGGACGACACCAGGGTTAAAAGTCCATTTGCCTGGAGGATACTCTGAAACATGTATTTACCACTTGTATGTAAGTAATATTTTGTTGTGTTTTCTAGTACATTAAGTACCCTAAGTTTTAGATTAGGTTACTTATTAATTCTGGACTCTGTGCTGCTGCCAGGCTGTGTAACGTACGTTACTCACCATTGATCGACAGTTAGCTTCAGCTGGCTAACGTTAGCTGTCAACCTCCCGACTAACTGTTACAGCTAGCTAGTGATCTAGCGAGGATTCGCCCTTCAGACAACAGTGGACTTCAGTGGACTCTCCATCCAAACTCCTGACTGGACCTTCGTCTGCCACAACTGCCGGACTCTTTCAAATACATGTACTCCCTGTCTCTGCCGATCACTTGGTAGCGTTGGTCAGCTGTCAGCTTACGCCAGCTAGCTTCGCCCAGCGCATCTGTTCACTGTGGAGCTCTTTTAGCCATGTTTCCCGGCTCAACACTAAGTTAGTGTGGGCCACTACCTCTCTGCACTGCCAAAAATGGTGCTCCTAAAATATTCCTCACTGCAACTTCTCAACGTCATCTGCTACGTCGCTTCAGCTTGCATTGGCGACATAAAATAAAAATATTGTCCCGTTGTCGGCTTCAGCTAAGAAGACAGTTCGCCCCCACACGTCCAAAATTCTTAGAACACATCAGATAACCTACCTCAACGATTGCAGGCTCTTTGGTGGAGCTCTG